>NC_057861.1:211495013-211602513 GCF_019393635.1 Dromiciops gliroides
TGAAAACTCTCTAATATGGTACAGCAGAAAGTGGAAAATCCTTCAGATTTGATGAAAAAGAGTGATATTTAAATCCCATTTTTGTTGCTTGCTGACCCTGTGACCATAGCAAGCCATTTACTTTCTCTTAATCTAAGTTGCCTCATATATAAAATGAGTGTAAAACTAGATGATTCTTGCTAGCTTTAAATTTTATTTATTTAATCAAATGAATTTGAAGAGACACAATAGTCATGTAATGAATAAAGAGCTGTCCTCAGAGTCTGAAAGATATCAATTGAACCCATGCTGCTCACACATGGTAGATGAATAAGGGACCTTGGGCAAAATCATTTAATCTCTCAATGCCACGGTCACATTTCTAAACCTCTAAATTGCATAGTAGTTCTTGATCTGTATTTGTAGAGGGGGTTTCTCATTAGAAATTTCCTAAACCAGTGACATAATTAATCTGTTGTCACCTGAACTCATGTTGAAATGATGCTTTTAGGAGCAATGTTATTGAATTATGTTATTGAGAAATAACTGCTCTTATACATGGTTAACATAAATTATTGAGACCACAATGCAAATAGTGAGAGTCAAATGAAAAGAACTGATGGCAATTGTTATTGGAAAATAGAGAACCCTATTCTATATTTAACAGAAAAGCATAGTCAATACTGTTATAGCTATTATATTTTACAAAACAAGTGTCCATTTTTTTCTTATTTTCTATTAAAGATTTTAGTTTTCAATAAAAAGTATTCTTAATAGTTTTGTATCATATTGATGTGAATTTATATCATTATTCTTGGAAATGTGTTTGAACTCTATTTTAATCAAGAACTGTAATTAAAAGTAGGAAATAATAAGCAATCACAATTTGGGCTTTCTTCACCCTTAAATTCTATTGATATATGTTTGACCATTTGTTATGGCTTAGGCAAAAGGAAGTAGAGGGGCAGCTAGGTGGTGCATTGGGTAAAGCACCGGCCCTGGATTCGGGAGTACCTGAGTTCAAATCCGGCCTCAGACACTTGACACTTACTAGCTGTGTGACCCTGGGCAAGTCACTTAGCCCCCATTGCCCCGCAAAAAGAAATTTTAAAAAAAGTAAGTAGAGAGTTAAGAACGCTGTTATATAAATCTAGGAGGAAAAAAGTATGTACTCTTTTTAAAAATAATAAATATTTTTAATTTAAAGTTTTAGTTCCAAATGTTATCTTTCCTTTCTTCTCTCCCCTCCCACCAACCAGAGACAGCAGGCAATCAGATATAGTTTATATTTTTGCAATTATGTAAAACATTACCATATTAGTAGTTTTTATAAGAAAACTTAAAAGACAAAATGAAAGTGAAAAAATATCATGTTTCAGTCTGTGTTCAATTAATATCAGTTCCTTCTTTGGAGGTTGATATTATAGTTCATCATTAGACATTTAGGATTATCTTGCATAATTGTATGGCTGAGAATAGTTAAATCATTCACACTTCATCAAACAATATTCCTGCCTCTTTGTACAATGTTTTCTTGTTTCTGTTCAATTCGCTATATGTCAGTTCATACAGGTCTTTCTAGGACTTTCTGAAATCATCCTGCTTGAAATTTCTTAGAGTGAAATAATATTTCATTACCATCATATACCACAACTTGTTTAGTCAGTGGTGTGATATATTTGGATCAGGGATGAGCCAGAGTCTGTAGAGGTGGGAGTGGGGAGGGGAATAGTCAAAATCAAACAAAGTTGAAAATTTCAGGATATCTGTGTGTCTGAATCAGATGGGTTTTGCAGTCTAACTGACTTACTGTGTATTCCACATTTTATGGTCAGTGAATTTACCAATTATGATGAGGATTTAGATATACAAATATTATACAGTTATACTCCTTTCCTGTCCAGTAACATGCACATTTCAGGCGCTGTAAATATGGCAAATTCAGGTACCAAAAAGATGAATACATTTTTTTCATAATTGATTATTTCAATTCCTTAAGAAAAATAGTTTATGACATGTTCGAATAATCCTTAATGGATGTAAAAAATGAAAATGTTTAAAGCAGTTAGGAAATGCTTTAAGCCTATAATATTGTAAAGTGCTTAATCTTTTTTTTAAAAAAATTCTAAAACATGAGCTAATTTTACTGCTTCAGGGCTTGTTTTTTTTTTTTTTGGCCAGACAATTTTAGTATTTATCTAGAAATTTTATATGTATGCCCTTAAATAAGATATGGTTCTATATGAATAATCTAAGTATTTTTGAATACTTCTGCAATGGAGTCATCATAATCTATTTTTGTTTGTGTTAACATAGGCCTTGGGAATTTAACAGAAATTGATGTCACAAGTTCAAAATTATAATTTCACAAGAATAGTAAAAATGATAAGAATATAGGGTCAAAAGAATAATTTTATACTATCACAACCTTCAATTGAAGGAAAAAATATGGAACACCTATTTTGTGCTAACACCATGCTCATATACTATAAAGGATATAAAAATGACTGAAAATATCATTAATATGATATCCTTAATTTACAAAAAAACCCTTAATGTTAATGGAACTGATATATATGCTTATAAATAAGGGACAATTATTTGTACTAACCAGGCTATATTGTCATAAACTGCAATAAAACCAGGACTCCAAAGGTTTGCTAGTTTGGGGGAGGAAAGAAATGATCTCACTAATTTCAGTGGAGACTTATAGTGCTGACCTTGCGCTAAACATAGTTTCTGATGGGGTTTGAGTTCTTTAAGGGCTTGAAGTTGTCCAGTTGACTGGATAGTATGTGTGCATGAATGTATATATACACAGAGAAACTAAGTTCTCCATTTCTCATGGCTATGACAATAGATTCTGGTTGTTATAATTTAAAAATGATTTCCTTCTAAGCGTATATATGGATATATGGATATATGAATATATACACATACATGCATATGAAGAATAATAAAGCAAAAAAAATGCTTCAATCTTTATTCATATACCATCAGTTCCCCCCCACACACCTGGGGATTGGAAACATTTATCATCATAAATTCTTGGGGTATTTTTTGTTTTCTTTTGGGGTTTTTTGCAGGGCAATGAGGGTTAAGTGACTTGCCCAGGGTTACACAGCTAGTAAGTGTCAAGTGTCTGAGGCTGGACTTGAACTCCAGTACTCCTGAATCCAGGGCCAGTGCTTTATCCACTGCACCACCTAGATGCCCCCCCTTTTTTGTTTTTTGGGGGTTTTGAGGTTTAATCATCATAAATTCTTAAGAGTTGTCTTGGATCATCATTTTATTTAAAAGACCTAAATCATTCACAGCTGATCATCTTACAATACAGCTTTTACTTTGTACACAGTGGATTTCATATTGCATCAGCTCATGTAATCTTTCCATGATTTTCTGATAGCATTCTGCTTCCCATTTCTTTTAGCACAATAGTATTCCATCAAAATCACACAGCACAATTTGTTCAGCCATTCCCCAATTGATGACCATCCCCTCAATTTCCATTCTTTCCCACCAGAAAAGAGCTGTTATAAATACTTTTGTATACCGAGGTCCTTTTCCTTTTGTAAAAATCTCTCTTTGGATTCAGGCCTAGTAATGGTATAACCAGATAAAACAGTATGTGTAGTTTTATAGCTCTTTGGGCACTGTTCCAAATTGCTATTGAATCAGTTTACAATTCTACCAACAGGGCATTAATGTCTCATTTTTCCCACATCTCCTCCAATATTTGTCATTTTCCTCTTCTGTCATAATTAGATAATCTAATAGGTATAAGGTAGTATCACAGAATTGTTTTGATTTGCATCTCTCTAATCAATAGTGAGCTAGAACCCTTTTTCATATTGCTATTGTTAGCTTTGATTTCATGCCTTTTGATCATTTATCAATTGGAGAATGTTTTTCATTTTTGTAAATTTTGACTCAGTTCTCTATATGTTTGGGAAATTAGGCCTTTGTAAGAGAAACTTGCTTCATTTTTTTTCCATTCACTATTTTATTTTTGATTTTTGCGGGGCAATGAGGGTTAAGTGACTTGCCCAGGGTCAGACAGCTAGTAAGTGCCAAGTGTCTGGGGCCAGATTTGAACTCAGGTTCTTCTGTGATCCTTAGCTGCCTCTTACTATTACTAATTACTCACCAAATCTGCCCTCCATACTATCACCCACCCCAGACCACACCTGATCTTATCCCCCTCCCCTCCTACTTTCCTAAAGGCTAAGATAGATGTTTATACCCAATTGAGTTTGAATAGTATTCCCTCTCTGAGCCAATTGTGATGACAGTAAGGTTCACTCACTATGCTCACTCCCTCCATCTTCCCATCCTCTGTATAAACCTTTTCTTATTTTTTGTGAGATAATTTATCCCATTTTCTACCTCTCCCCTTCCCTTTCTCCCAGTACATTCCTCTTTTAACCCTTATTTTAATATATTTTTCTATATTATCCCTTCATATTCAACTCATACCTGTCCTTTTTCCATATATACTCCTTCCAACTGCCCTAAAAATTAGAAAGGTCTTATGACTTATAAGTATCCTTTTCATAAGTTGGAAAGTAAACAGTTTAATCTTTTTAAATTCCTTATGATTTCCTTTTCCTGGTTATCTTTCTAACCTTCTCTTGAGATTTGTACTTGGAAGTCAAATTTTCTATTCAGATCTGGTCTTTTCATGAAGAATGCCTGAAAGGCCTCTCTTTCATTGAATGCCTTTTTTTTTTTTCCCTGAAGGATTATACACAGTTTTGTTGGATAGGTGATTCTTGGTTGTAATCCTAATTTCTTTGGCCTCCAGAATATCATATTCCAAGCCCTCTGACCCTTTATTTAGAATTTGATAAATTTTGTGTTATCCTGACTGTGTCTCCATGTTACTTGAATTATTTCTTTCTGGCTCCTTGCAATATTTTCTCTTTGACCTAGGAACTCTGAAATTTGGCTATAATATTCCTGGGAGTTTTCATTTTGGGATCACTTTCAGGAAGGGATAAGTGGATTGTTTCAATTTCTATTTTACCTTCTGGTTCTAGAATATCAGGGCAGTTTTGCTTGAAAATTTCTTGAGGAACTTTTGGTGCCATGATGGCTGAGTAATGAAGACACCCTCTGGAGCTCTCCCAAGCTTTCCCTCCAAATCAATAGTAAACTACTTCTGAATTATACCAAGAGCAAGAGAGCAACCTTCCATCCCAGGAGGAAAATTCTGTTTTATTTGGGTAGGAGGGAAGTGAGGTTCAAGAGCTGCAGCAGTTTGGGGGCTCATAGCAGGGAGTCAGAGGCAGGGCTCTGAGCCTGGGACAAATCAGCAGTGGGGCTCCACCCTTCTGCAAACCAGTAGTCCCTTGTGCAAGTGACCAGTCTGTGTAGCAAAATAGGGACCCTTATCAGGTACTTCACATCTAGATCTGAAAAGCAGGGATTCCTTGACCCCACTGTTGACCTGTAGGAAATGACAATGATGAGACAACATACCAATTTTTTTGGGACACAACCAAAATGATACTTAAGGGAAAATTTATATCCCTAACTGATTATATCAATAAAACAGAGTAAAAAACAGATAAATGAATTGGGCACACAAATAAAAACAAACAATAACAAAAAACAAACAAAACTAGAAAATGAACACATTAAAAATCACCAATTAAACACCAAACTGGAAATCCTGATAATTAAAGGAGAGATTAATAAAATTGAAAGTAAGAAAACCATTGAATTAATAAATAATACTAGAAGCTGGTTTTGTGAGAAAAACAATAAAATAGATAAACCATTGGATAATTTGATCAAAAGAAGAAAAGTAAATTACTAGCATCAAAAATGGAAGGGGTAACTCACAACCAATGAAGAAGAAATTGACAATTATAGGAACTATTTTGCCCAATTATATGCCAATAAATTTGACAATAAAAAGGAAATGCATGAATATGTACATAAATATAAAATACCCAGATTAACAGAGGACACAAAATACTTAAATAATCCAATTTTAGAAAAAAGAAATTGAACAAGCCATCAATGCACTGCCTAAGAAAAAATCCCCAGGACTAGATGGATTCAGAAGTGAGTTTTACCAAACATTTAAAGAACAATTAATTCCAATGCTATATAAATTATTCAAATAAATAAGTGAAGCAATTCTACCAAATTCCTTTTATGAGACAAATATGGTACTGATACCTAAACCAAGAAGAGCAAAAACAGAGAAAGAAAAGTATAGTATAGACCAATCCCGCTAATGAATATTGTTGCAAAAAAAAAAAATACTAGCAAAAATTTACCACAATACATCACAAGGTTCATACACTATGACCAGGTGGGCTTTAAACCAGGAAAGTAGAGCTGTTTCAATACTAGGAAAACTATCAGCATAATTGACTATATCAATAAAAAAAAACAGAATTCATATGATTATCTCAATAGACACAGAAAAGACTTTGACAAAATGAAGCACCCATTGCTATTAAAAACACTAGAGATCATAGGAATAAAAGGAGCTTACCTTAAAATGATAAGTAATATTTATCTAAAACCAACAGCAAGCATTATCTACGGTGGAGATAAGCTAAAGACCTTCCCAATTCAATCAAGGGTGAAGCAAGGATGCTGTTGTCACCTCTATTATTCAATATCATACTAGAAATATTAGCTATAGCAGTAAGAGAAGAAAAAAAATAATTCAAAAGCATTAAAATAAATAATAAGGAAAGATTTGAAGATGATCTGATGTTATACTTAGAAAATTAATTAAAAATTTACTTAACAACTTTAAGAACATTGCAGGATACATATAGATAGATAGATATAGATATATATTCTTACATCTATCAAATTCTATACACACTAAGAGCATTCCTTCATTTAAAAATATCCATTATTATAAACATGCAATGAAACAATGATGCTACTAAAATATACCTACTCAACTATAATAAATCTATACTATGATTTTTAAAAAATCTGTCTAGAAGTTATCTACTATATTTTTTTATTCTGAATTTTTCTTTTGGAACTTATTGGATATTTTTTTGTACTCAGAAATATATTTATGAGGCCTCTTTTATATGTACCAAGACAAAAAAGGCTTTTATTTAAACCGTGTCATGAGCAATTTCATAATGGAGATTGCATTGGTTATATGGGGCTTTTGGTAGTTATAGATCTTCCAGGATATTCCTCACAGTAATACAAGTAATATGGGGGCATGATGCAGGGGAAGCACTCATGACTCTGTCAGGGTTGCTCCATGCCCTCCTATATCAACCCTGATCTACTATGTATATGACAGTAAATCTAAACTTATAGTTCCCTCAAAAAAATTAATTAATTAATTATTAAATTAATAAATAAATACCTTTAATCTAAACCCTTCACAGCTATTAAAATGGCTTCATTAGTCCTAGAAAGAAAATTATTTGAATTTAACATTTTTCCTGCCAACTTCTTTCAAATCCAAAATGCAGTTTATATAACATTTTTCTGCAAGTCTATTCACTGCACTATAAATAAAAATTTTCTTACTGTTGCCCATCACATTCCAGTTGCCACACAAATAAGCATAATTTTTATAGGGTAAATAGTACTTTTCTTGATATTCTTCATATTACTCACAGGATTATCCTATACTTTGTTCTATCACAGAGTTTTGACATTATTATTTTAATCACTCTTCCACCAAGGAGACTCTTCTTTTCCAGTTGCATATACCCTTCCATTTTATTTTTCCCCAGCCATCTGAATCCAGACATAAGTTCTGGCATGAGATAATAATTTATGGAGACAAGCAAAGATGGTGGAGTATATGAAAGCAGTATATCTTCGCTCTCTCATGAAATTAATCCAAAAATGATTGAAGAAGAGCACTGGATTGAAAAAAAATGGTTGGTAAACCCAAGAAGAAACTGCGGTAGGTCCTTTTTTTCAGTCCAGGCAATTGAACAGAGATAGAGACTAAAAATACTATACAGTAGGGTTGAGTCAGAAAGGACTGTTCCAATCATTTCACCATGTAAACTGAGAAAGAGACTTTGGCAGTGTAGCAGGTTAAAGATCAATCATGAATATTCCATGGATATTACCTGACCTGAGATTCACATCAGATATGAAGGATAAGTAGTGAGCTAAAAAACTGTATTACTGACTTTTGAGTGCTATTTTATTTTCAGCATAAACTGTGAGTATAAGTTTGCAATTTTGTACTAGGGAAAGGCACAAGGTCATGGATCTAGTGTGGTCAGGGATGAAAACTATATAGCAGACACTATAGAATACTGAAATACCAGAATACTGGATTCAGCGCCCAAACCCAGGCTGAGTATTTCAAATGAGTAACCAGGCAAGAGGCTCAGACCAAAAGTGAGCCTACAGTTTTATTACTTTGAATTTAGAGAGCTTTGCAGCTAAATAAGTGGACTTGGGTCAGCAGCTATCTACTGGTTCCCTAAATAAGGAAAAGCCTAGTTATGTCACTGAGAACAAAATTACAACCAGGAGCCTACAAAGAAAAGACGGCAAAAAAGGAATAGCTTAGTAGGAAAGGTACAAAATTGATCCAAGTAACAAACTCCCTAAATATTTGAAGAGATGAGACATAAGTTAATGACTCCCTTTGACTTGGAGTGAAATTAAAGCAAAGTTCCAAGATAGAAGAAAATTTAAGCTAATTCATTTAAAAAATTACGCCCTCCCCCCCAAAAAAAAAGTCAGGAAGATATTATCCAAAAATCATTTGATTACATGAAAGTTATGACCAAAAACATGGATATATTTCAAGAAATATTTTTAAACGACCAAAATCTATTAGAAGATGACAGAGTGATACTAGAATATTCTATCAGTGATATCATGAAAAACCTAAAATCTAAACTGATAGGAATTCCATAGCCAAGATCAAGAGCTAATAGGTCAAAGAAAAATATACTGCAAAGTACTGACGTGGGGCTTGCGACATATGGAGGAATTAAGGGACTATTAAAGTTTAAACTGCCCAACTAGATATCAGGAGGGACTCATCTAAGATACAGGGGGAGATTGAATTCCATAGCAGGAAAGTAAGTTGGGTATGGCTGCTGCCTGAGCCAGGAGACAGAGATATAACTCCAGAGGGAGGAACTACCATTCCAAAAGGAAAACATTCCCCTTACTCTCAGGCCTCTTTCCCCAGCCCACCCCCAAAAAGAACTTTCCATTGTCAAGTGGTTGCTCCATCCATCCTCTATAATAGCTTGTCCAGGAGGAAATTGTTTCTAAGCCATCTTCTTCCCTTGAGGTGAAGTCTTTGACTTCTCTCTACTTTCTCTAGTGCCCAAATAAAAGACAATTTTATTCTAATTGGAATGTGCGCGAGAGTAGTAATTCTTTTTTTTTTTTTAAGTGAGGCAATTGGGGTTAAGTGACTTGCCCAGGGTTACACAACTAGTAAGTGTTAAGTTGTTAAGTGTCTGAAGCCAGATTTGAACTCAGGTACTCCTGACTCCAGGGCTGGTGCTCTATCCACTGGGCCACCTAGCTGCCCCAGTAGTAATTCTTTAAAGAAGAATATCTAATGACCCCCACCCCCATGTGCACACATATATGCACACACGCATGCATGCATGCATGCGCACACAAACACACACACACACACCTATTTCCCAGTGACATTAGCAAGAAGAAAGAGTTAAAGTATCAAGGAATCAGTCAGGTTCATAGAATATTGACAGCATAAAATTTCAGAAAGCATGGTGTGAGGGAAACCAGTCCTCTTCTCAATAATTCTTGGGAACTCGGCAGCAATATGACAAAGACTTGTTTATTTCCTTCTTGTGAAAAAGGGGCACGTAGTGTGCAGCTAGTGGGTGCCAAGAATGGGGGTTCACAGACCCTGTTTTAAACCCTAGTCACTAATGTGAATGGACCCATCCCTTTTTTATCATTAGTTCAATTGCATAAGGGTTACAATCTGGGTGCAAAAATTAGCTAATCGGAATGCAGTATTACCATCCCTAATCAATTCTTCCTTATATGGAAACAACTCAGGAGCAGACCCTATTGAGACCAACTCAAGGCTCCTTGAACCATGTGATTTTGTTAGTCAGAGGGGGAAGAAGGGATCTGAGACATTTTTTCCTAAAAACAGGTCAGGAGGAATATGATTGTTTGTTATATCCTCATTGAGAGGAGCCAATTACCCATTTTCTTATAATGGGATAAAATATCCAAAAAGAATTGCAACCTAAATATTAACCAGCAAAATTGAGTATTTGGGGTAAATATTAAAAAGGGGGAAATGGAGCTTTAATAAAATAGAGAACCTTCAAACTTTCCAGACCAGAGAATAGAAATTTTAAAATATAAACTCAGGAATTAAGAAAAATCTATAAAGGTAAATTTAAGTGACTAATCAAAAGAGAGTATACAATTGTTTACATTCTAATGAATGAGAGAAAACAAGTGTCCCCTCAGGGAAATCGGGAGTCAGAAAGGGATGTAAACAACCCTGAGCACCTGGATGGGACTTTGTTTTGTTTCAAAGATTTAAAAAAGAAAAAAGGAAAGAGAAGGGATAGGGAAGAAAAAAGGGAGGGTAGAGGAAAATGCTATCTCACATAATTAGACTGTGTGATTAAGGGGGAAAAACACTATACAAACATGGAAGAGGAGAATAGTATTAATTGAATATATAGAACACCTGGATTTGATGGAGGTACCTTATTATCCAAAAATTATTTTTATGAAACCCTGGATTAATAGGATTAATAGGAGAAAATGTCCTTCAATTGAACTCTAAACTGAACCCAGATAACTAGCAGATAAAAGACCCTACCTAGTGACTTCTTTTCCCTTAGGATAGTAAATCCCTATCTTATAGTAACATCTGGGCATCCTCATCCTTGCCAAACCGTTTTTTGGAATCCTGTAGTCTTATCATGATGCTTCTGTATTACCTCCATACTTGTTATAACTGAAATTGTTAAACTGCTTTGTGCTTCTGGGTTGATTTCTGTATTGTATTATTGAAACTGACAATAACCTGTAATCAGTGGACTAAAACCATGTATACCCTCCAAAATGGGGAGTCCCCGAGCTTCTCTCTTTGAAGGGAAGTCTCCACATGATCATGTTGTGTCTTATATTTCTTCTTGGGACAAAATATTAAATTGATATTATGCTTTTCTGCCTGTCCCTGATCTGTTTCGTTAGAGGACAGGTATCATGTTCTCTGATCTGGTTCATTTTGTAGGAGATATTATAAGATATCATAAGTTCTATTTATTAATTTTTAGGAGGTATTAAAGATTATTTCTATGATCTGTTTGTAGGAGACAGGCAGATACAAAAATTGTATTTTAATATATGACAATAGACAGTGGACATCCTTTGAAATTGACATTCATCTCAATAGAAAACACACATGCTCACACAGACATATCCAGAAAGGAAGCAGAGGGTATATGGGAAAGGGACAAGGAAAAGTAAGATAAGGCAAATACTCAGGGATAAGTCATAAGGAAAATTAATTCCAAAATCAAAGGTTCTTAATGAGGGGGTATTTAAGAGGCAAAAATAGAATTGTCCAGGTGGCCAAGGGAAAGAGAATAAGGGTAGGGAAAAAGAGGGGAGGAAAATTGAATCAAGCATAGAGTACTAGTGCTGAGCAAACACTTCTTTCACTAACCCTCTCTTTGTTCTAAGAGGGATCAGGGAGGGGGGGCACAAAAAAGCAAAACAAAATCAACAAAACACAAGAGAATAAGATGGAGGGAATACACAATAAATGAGAACTATGAATATGAATGGGATGAACTCACCCATAAAAAAAGGTTGAAGACAGCAGATTGGATTAAGAAGCAGAATGTAACAATCTGTTGTTTACAAAAAAGATACTTGAAAGATATTCACAGAGTTAAAATAAAAGACTAAAATAAAATCTATTACGCTTGATTTTAATTTAAAAAGACAGGGATAGCATTCATGACTTCAGAAAAGTATTGCTTAATATTGTCACTAATGAACATATTATTTAAAAGAGTATTTATGCTACCTAAGTGTAATACACGACATGTCCTTATGTGAAGCAAGAATATTCATTATCACCATTATTATTTGCTATACTACTATGGAAGATTATCTGACAAAACTTGAAACTACATATGCTGATTTATAGGTCACTTTCAAAGACAGAAAAAATATACTAGACCTTAGTTTTGTTTATTTATAATCATGCCAGGCTTCATTGAATAAGTGCAACTTAAGGTATGTTTAATTTTGACAGGAAAAGACATAGAGAGAGGTCATTCTACATATGACAGGGAAAGAGGGTATTCAATGACATGGAAACAAATAAGAACACAAATATTTTGGGGAAAATGCGAATAGAAATGAACATGCATCCTGGAAGAGCAGAGTCTTCATATTGGAGAACAATGAAAAATAATTTTATCAAGGCAAGGTGAACCAGTAGTAGGAAGATTACAAGATATGGAATCAAAAGACATGTCTTCGAATCCTGGCTCTGCTATAACCTCTTTGTGCCTCAGTTTCTTCATCTGAAAAGAGGGGAGTATAGAAGATGATATCTACAATTCCTTCTACCTCTAAATTTTTAAACAATATTTCTTTAGGTATATTACTAAATTATCAGATAAATTTTGGGGATTCTTCTTTAACATAAGCCTTAGGAACCATTTCAATATTTTTCATTATATTCATTTGGATGTGATGTATAAGGTAAGTCAAAGTGAAGAATGGTATTTAAGAAACTTTTAAAGTAATCCATGGATGAATAGAAGTTTAAGCTAAAAGGAGGGAAGAATGTCAATTATGTGTAGGGGTTGAGTAAAGAAAGAAAAACCAAATTTGACTCAAATGGAGTCAAAATTATAGAAATGATACTTACATAATACAGAATCTGTATAACTGAGAGGAAAGGTTTTCAGAGAACTGAAGGGTTAGCAAAAAGTGATTAATATCAAAGGTGTTAATTATTAAGAAAAGTAAAAACAATTAAGAAAAAAGCAATAAACTCGAGCTGTGGTGTTTGTGTTGGGGGCAGGGGGCACTAACTCACCCAAAGAATTAGAGGCTCATCACAAATCTTATAAAATAAAGAGATTTATTAGAAGAGAGGAAAATATGCCCAGAGACAGACAAACTATGGAAAATCTGTCTCACTGGAATAAGTGAAGACCTGGTCTTTTGTATCTTTACAAAACAAAGGGAGGGTAGGGCAAGACACCTGTGAGGGGATGTTGGAATAATGGGGTATCAGTAGGATATGCAGCATCCATCCATATCCTGCAGACCTTGATATTACTTATCATTGCACCAGGGTCATGCTCTGCCTCACCTTACTTCTGAGGTGGGAGACAGCTGTTTTTCCCTTGGCCTTGGGGGTTAGGAACTTTAGTTTTTTGGGGTCCCACTGCTTTCCTGCAATATAGGGACTGGCCAAAACACAGAGTTATGGATTTTCTGAACTACATTAGTTTTATGGTCTCCCCATGTTTTTATTTTTATTTTATTTTATTTTATTTTTGGTGACCCAATTGAGGTTAAGTGACTTGCCCAGTGTCACACAGCTGGGAAGTATCAAGTGTCTGAGGTCAGATTTGAACTCAGGTCCTCCTGAAACCAGGGCTGGTGCTTTAGCCACTGTGCCACCTAGCTGCCCCTCCCCATGTTTTTAAAACATAAACACATAGGCAGCAGACTTTTGACATCAGGAAGTCATATGACATTCTTCTTACATTCTTAAAAAGACAGTTTAGTAAAGTATTGAGTTATTTTTGGCAAATTTAATCACTCATGCTTTGAAAATGAATTATTCCAATTTTGAGGTGATAGAAATACTTCTATTTACTTGTTAGCATACTCTTATTTCACTCTGTATAATCTAGATAATTAGCTATCTAAAGGAGTTAGAAAATATAATGGTCATACTAAAACAAATTCATAATGCTATTTATGAACTTCATGATTAGTAGATTATGAACCTGCAACTGAAAGAATAAATGAATCAAATTGGTATAGGGACCAAGGGAAAAATATTTGGGGAAAGCCCAAATCATATCTAAGTGTATCCTAAACAGAAAACAACATTCCTATTTTCGTCCAGAAAGTAAGAAGATTTAATGATGTTTTACTTCTAATCAATGTGTAATTACCAGGGGAAGGTTAGTCTGGGAGGGGAACTATCTATAGGACAGCTGGGAAAAATAGTATTTTTGCTATGCACTGCCAGAATACTATCCTAAAAGATTCTAAATGCTGTATGTATGTTTCTGAGTACAGTATTGTTCCTGTTGGTTGTTTGGTTATCATCCTTCCTTCCTGAAGAGCAAAATTACATCACTATCCTGGGGTCAAGATAGAGTGTATCTGAATGTAGCTGATCAGACCATTATGACCTTTGATGGTTTTACCACAGGTCAGGCACACATAGTCCATATGAATATTTGGTGTAGAGATTTCTATAAATGACTGCATCTCATATTTCTTTTGCAATACTGCAATTATCATCCTGTTAAGGATGTCCAATAAGTATTTATTTTAAATAAATATCATGATACCTCATTTCACTATTATTATACATAGGAAAGCAAAATCTTTTCCCTGATAAGAGTAGGCTAATGAGTGTACTCAATTCACATTAAAGGGTTATAAGATAACATATCCATTAAGGTAAATAGTAAAAGCTAAACTATTTCCCTAAATTAAGATTGTCTAGTCCTTAGCCTTTCTCTGAGACCAACTTAATGTCTTTGGTCCAAGAAAACTATCTGACTTGGAATTAGAAAATTCCTTGTTAAATTCTAGAAGTGACATTTTGTTAAAGGAAAGACAAATTAATTAGATTTGTCTAGCATGTACAGGATAGAATAGAAAAATCCAGTCATTTCTAAGCATTTGAAAGGTTATGTAAAATTTAATATGTAATGATTGTTTTAAAAATAGTCGCCACAAATCGAATGTTTTACTGTAATAACTAATGAGTTTGGAAAATATTTGTAATAAAAAGCCATCAATATTTCATGATATATTGGTTATAATTCTGACAGAATATTTAATATTTTACTGTCATTTCATAAGAATAATGTTCATAAATGAAAAATATATTACTAAGTTTATATCATTTATTCACAAAGGAAAATCATTTTTCATGTTGATTCTTCTCATTTAATATCCTTAAACAATAACAATTCATATAGAATGTGATATTCCCCATCAAAATCAGATGTAATATGTTTTTTTCTATTAGAAAAAGCTTCTACAAATAGATACATACTTGGTTATTTATTCCTATGATTTTATTTTTCAGTTCTTTCTTGAAATATTAAATTACTGATGCCAACAAAATAGGAATTTTCTTTGTTTATGAAATTCATTTTCATATAGCTTTTTTAAAAATTAATAAGCTAATTGTAAATGCTGGTGGTATTAGTGGACAATAATAAATAGTACAACTTGACAACCTTTCTCTTCTCATTCTTTCCTTTCTGTCATTTCCTCTTTCTCTTCCTCTTTCTTGTTTTTCTTCTAACATTCAATGAAAAGAGGAGGAATTCATTCTTACCAGTTCCTGTGTTAGATGTTTGTTAGTCCCCAGAGGGAAAAAAAAAAGTTGACCCTGTGACCCTAGGAGGTCCCAGTCAGGAATTCATTATTCCAATGAATGTCTCTTCAATCTATAATCTTACATAGTTTCCTGGAACACTGAGAAGTTAAGACATAACCTAGGTCAGACAGCTGGTAAATAATAGAAGCAGGGCTTGAAGTCATGTCTTCGTAATTCCATGACAGTTTCATCTATCACACCATGCTCCTTATCATGAAATTGAGAGCCAAAGATATATCTTTATCTACATGTTCAATAATATTTACTGTAAATCTATAGCATATTCTATCTCTATTCATCTATATCTACATCTTTCTATATAATATCTATAGTCCCATATCTATCTATATGTGTGTATATATGTATACATGAGAGAAATAATTGTTGAGATCTCCCCTTCTTTCTTAGCCCTCTTTTCCCTCCAGTCAAAGACAAGGTAACTTGAAAGATTTCATCAAATTTCTCCATCTGGGCCAGGCCAAAAAAAAGGAGCCTTACTTGGAGAAAGATTTTCATCTAGATAAGCTGAAAGACTTTACTAATGGGATTTGGGCTGCATGAACCAGTTCTAGGTGGGAACCATTGCACACCCATAAGCTTAGGTAGGGGTCTCTACATTTTTCTTGATATCATTTTTAGTTGAGGTACTATCCCCCAAATCCATTTTAAGATAACCCACCTCCAATCATGTCAAGCAAATAGATTTGAGTGATGGTAAGCAATTAGGTTTGACTGCTGTGTAATGGACCTCCTATAGCTCGAAGGGTATATGAGCGGAGACCCAAGCATGAGGACAGGGTCTTTGGTCTCAGAGATATTTTACTAATAACCCATTTTCCTTAGTAATAAGGTTATTAAATTACCCAGAAACTGTGTCTCTCATATTTTTAATCAACAAACATGTACATGCAAATATACATACCTACACACCTACATACATATGTACACACATACATACATTTTTATAAGCCCTGGTCTTCATGGAACTTGGGTTGGGGTGGCGGAGTATATATGCATAGATAAATACAAACACTATAAAGAGTAAATAAAAAGTGATTTTTGGTAAGGGGTAGGTAAAGCACTGATATTTCTAAGGATAAAGGAAGTCCTAGTGTAGGAAATGAGCAACACTTTGAAGAAGGCTAAAGAGTATGAGAGCTAGAGGTGAGGAGGGAGGACTTTCTGGGTATTAGAAACATACTTTACAGAAGAATGTATTTGGGAGATGGGACTTCCTTTTTGCAGGTCATACTGAGTAGTCAGTTTGACTGAAACATAGTTATTGGATGAATGTGAAATGAAACTGGACATATAAGTTGCAGTCAGATTAGTGAGGGCTTTTAATTAGAGAGAAAAATGGTGTGGTTATTTTGTTGTTATAATTGTTGTTGCTGTTTCCTTAGAAGCAACAGTCAACTACAAGTGGTACAATGAAATATTACAGATTTTCAAACAGTGAACTTTGGTTCAAATTCCAGCTATGCCACTTGTGAAAACTTTAGTTAAACACTTCACCTTTAAGCCTCATTTTCCTGATATTTAAAATTATGTGGAGAAGGAGGGTTCTAGGCCTGCTTCAGAAACTCACCAATTATGAGTCACAACTTCATTGTCACAAGCAACAACTCTCTATAAAAATTAAGTTGCAGCATAACTCCTATTTGCATTGATAAAATGAATCTCCTCACTCAATATTCCTTTTAGCAATGATCTCAGATGTCCTTGCCTTCTCTCTTCACCCTTTCTCCAATACTCCATTGAAGAGACTGGGGCCTAAGTCTGCCTGCCTGGCCTGGCCTTCCACCTCCAAACTCCTCAGTCAACTTTGAGAAGGGTACCCAGCCTGGCTGGGCTTCACATTCTGAGGCTCCCAACTCCCAGCCTTTCTTTTTCCTCCCCTCCCTCCTCCTTCTGTCCTAGTATACAGGGCCCTATGCCAGTCTGGGCTCCTGGCTCTCCCTGGTCCCAGCTCCAGCCAATTTCCTGTGAAGCATTGTATTGTCCAAGCCTCTCATCTAGGCTGCTGCTTACCCTTATCCCAGGCAGGACTTGTGAGAAGACAGAAGGGATCAGACAGGACAGCTGAAGGTACACTTAGGTCCTGAAAGCCATCCTGGAAGAATGGGAACTCTTCAAATCTAGCTGTGTGATGATGGCAATGTTACTTATACTTCCTCACATTCAGTGTCTTCGGCTGTAAAATAGGGGCCATCCCTCTGTCAACATCTCTCAGTGACCTCCTTCTTTCATGAGAGTTCCCTTACTCTGGGCAGATTTTTCACCCAATGAAGGTCCTCATTGCCTCCATCTCTATCTTCAGGAGTCAACCCTGGACATTCTTTCTCCTTTAGTGCCTGGCTGAATGTCTCCTCTAGTTCTACCATCTGCCTTCACACCAGGGACTTCAGGAAACATGTTGATAACTCAAATATTCCAACTTCAATCAGTTTCCTCAATTCTCATAACTTACTCCACAAGAAAGTTCAAAGCCTAGATCAAAACTTCTTGAACTCTGGGTGGCCACCCCATGTGGGGTTGTGTAATAATGTGGGGGGGTCACAAAAATTTGGCAATAGTAAAAGGTTATATATACCTATTTCATATGCCTATATGCCCAGAGTCATATAAAAATTTCTCTGGCAAGAAAGGTTCCCAAGTGGAAAAAGTTTAAGAAGCCCTCTTCTAAGTCTGGCTGGTGTTCCACTTCCTCATTTAAGGCCTCTGAATTTCTGTTTAAAAAAAAAAAAAGAACTGGGGAAAAATCCTCAATTAGAACAATGGTGCATTGGTATTCCAACAATATGTGAATCAGTAGTTGATATGAGTGAACCAAAGAACTTGTTCAATAACTGAACAAGAGAAGATCATGCTTTACTGCTTTGGGAAAAGTACACAAAATTTCAATTATGGCCAGCTGCAGTATTATGTAAAACTCTAACTTTTAACAACCTATATTCTCTAATGGATTCTATATAACTGTGAGTCATGGAACTCCAAGGTCTCAAAAAAATGTGACTCAAAGGACAGTGGGAATATGCAAGTTGGGAGAAAATAGGTAGAGAAGAGAGCTTGTGATATTTTTGGTATATTAAAACAGACTCAAGCTGGTCAGCTATCTGTACCTAGCCAGTAATGCTCCATCCAAGTAATTTGCCATTCATTCATTTTTCCCCTCTAGCTGCCCACACTAAAACACTTGCTGTGTACTGTTTTTATCTCATCTCTACAAGGAGATCAACCTGCCAAAACCCACACCATTGTGAGCAAGTTTACAAATAAATACAGCCCACAGAGGTGAAAAAATATATTTTCCCAACAGGAGGAATTCTCAGGAGTTCCAAAAATCCTGTTACTACTCATTTCTTCCTTTGCAAAAATTGTCACAGCAAAACAGATAATAGCAAAAATTTAAAGGTTTTAGGGATATGAATAATGTGATCATTCCTGATTTTTTTTTAGTATACTAACAAACTTACAAGTATACCTGCAGAATAAAACCAACAAATAAATGGCTCCATAGTAAACTCCTTGTTACCTGAAGCCATATGTTTCTTGCAGCTATATTTGTAATGGTATCTTTAATGGGATTCCCATTTGACCCTTTGACTATGTGACTCCTGCCATACTACACTCACTTCCAGTCTAATGTCCAAACTCCTTTGGGACAAGAAGTTATGTCTTCCACTCATTAATTAACTTGTTCATATCCATCACTTCTTAGTGATTCTGTAGTCTTCTGTATAATGATCAAAAACCCATTCCCCATACTAACACTAATTCCTTATTTCCCTCCCCATCAACCCTCCCACCCCAAAGTTTCAACCAAATACTATCCATCCCCCTCTACTCTAACCTATCCCATAGGCTGTGAACTTCCCTTCATTCAAAATCTTTTCCTCTCCCTCTACTATCTATTATTATTGAAACCTTTCTCCCCCTCCCCAAAGACACATTCTCTATGGTGTCCCTTTTTAGTACTGGCTGCATATTTATTCATTCTCTTCAACTCCATGGTTAAGGCACAGGGAGTTGGAACATTCCTTGCTCCTCATTGTCAATTCCAGGTTCTACCCTATTTTCATTACTCAGTAAACTATCTACCTTCAAGGTTCAAATTATTCACATCCACCACATGTGGAGTATTTTGTTTATGGGATGGCTAGGCATCCTATGTTCTCTAATTAAAGACTATATGTCAAAGAGTAAGGTATAAGATATCTGGAAAATAATGATAAGGATAAGTTACAAGGTACTCTGTGGCATTGAAAGATTTGTTCCATTTCTTTCAGACAAACTGCCCTTGTTTCTTCTTTTTAAACTATGAAATTGAGGGGGAAATATATTTTCATAGAAAAAACTAATATTTAGGATCAAGTAGTTCTAATAAAAAGTATGATAATGTAGTGAATCAGAGATGTCCTTGGAATTAGGTGTACCTGGGCTACAGTCTTGCTGGTCATATGTACTGACTGTATCACCTTGAGCAAATCTGCATTGTGCAGAAAGCATAACAAAAAGAACTAGACCCACTTCATTAAAGAAATACTCTCAACTCTCCCTAATCCCCAAATTGTCATATAGTTACAAGCCTAACCCATCCCTAATCATTCTACAGAAGCCACAAATAATGATTAAAAACCTAAAATATTCAGTATATTGTTTTCTACGTTGCAAGTCATTGTCTGACTTATGTGTCCTTCAGATATCAGAAATTATTACCACATTGCTCACTGAGAATGAGGTGAAGATAAGATCTGAAAGCCCTGATGTTTGCTGTAGAACCAAGCTAGATGTAGGAAGAAAATATATCTGAGTAATAGCTCCCCACTAAGTATGTAATTAAGGATGTGTATTGTCTTCTACTGTCATATATAACTTTATACAAATAATTAAGTACATGATATTTAGGGGGAAATGGGCACTATGGCTGGGGTGGGGATGAGGATAGGCTTTATTTAGTAGGTGTTGCATGAACTCAATATTGAAGAAAATAGACTTTAGACATAGAGTTGAGAATTAAGAGGATTACAGGAAGAGGAGAAAGCCAGTATGAAGGAGCAGAAATAAGAAATGGAGTACTCTAAGTGAAGAAGAAGAAAAAAGGCCAATTTTACTTAGCCATAGTCTGTGAAAAGCATAGTAATGCATAGTGTAACCGAAATTTAAGCTGAAGGCAGGTGGTAACATGTTTGAAAGCCAAATGGAAAACTTTGTTTTTGGCCCAAAATATACTAGGGCATCAAATGAGTACATTGAGTACAGGAGTGACATGCTCAGATTTACTCCTAAAGAAAATCACTTGGGGTAGGTAGGTGGCAGAGTGGATAGAACACCAACCCTACATTCAGAAGGACTTATGTTCAAATCTGATCTCAAACACTTACTAGCTGTGTGAGCCTATGCAAGTCACTTAGCTGCAATTGCCTCCAAAAAATTACTTTGACATGTAAGGTGCATTAAAAAAGGAAGATACTTGAAGAAAGGAAAACAATTAAAAGGCATTTGTATAGTTCTATCAAAATTTGATATATGATAACTAAAGTGTCTGTGAGTAGTGGGAGAAGTTATAATGGTAAAAATAAAAAGGTTTGAAAATTGATTCAATATGTGAGGTAAGAGTGAAAGGATAGAAATAATGTTGATGTGATGAACCTATCCCCAAAAGAAATGTGTAAGCTTAGAGAAACCATGAGTTTTGGAGGGAAATGCTGGAATAATTCTTGGATATGAGAATTTTGAGAAAATTGATAACTGATTGTGTAAGAGGAAAGACTGTGGTTGGAGGAATTATACTCTTATTGTTTATAGAAATGAGCTGAAAATGAGCTTCCTTAGTTTTATTGGGTTTTTGTTGTCGTTGTTGTTGATATTATTGTTCTGTTTGTTTTGTTTTGTTTTTTGTTTTTTCTCTTTTTGTTAGCTTGTTCTTCCTTTCAGTGATAGACCAGAGTCTAGCATTTGGAAGTTAGAGGTATAAAGAATTCTATCTACTCCAATATACAGAAAACATCAACTTTCAGGAGAAGTAATGGACAATCAGGCTATGCTTGGCCAGATGATACTAGAAGTAGGCATTCCTCAACCTCCTGATTCTGACCTCATACTTCTAAATTGCTGTTTCATTTTATGAGGATAAGCCAAGAATTAGAAATCCAGAAAATGATCATTTTCAGCCTTGGGGTTACCTCCTCAATTGGAATCACAGATTGAATAATCACTGGCCACACAGAGAGGGAAAAACTCTGACAGAATTCTTCTCAGAGAAGGAAAACAACCAATAGGTTAATATTTCAGTCAGAAGATTAATCCAAGTCAGGAGGCTTTGGAGATCTCAATATTTTAATCCTCCCATACATAGTTTCAAATATAGTTCTAAGATTAATGGGGAATATATATTCAGCAGTACCAAAAGACCTCTTTACATTCCTTGAGAAGGCTCATTTGAGTACTTTATGCTTCAGACAGATCTCTAAGACCATAAATTACGGAAGAGGTGTTTATTGGTATTGAGTGAGTTAAAGGAAAGGAAATAATATAAGTCTACTAGTTCCAGGGAGTATGATAAATTCTTTATAAGCATTATCTCATTTGGTGTTATTGGTAAGGGGAGCTCTTCATTGACTGAAATCAGTCTGGTCATATGCACATAGAAATAAAAACAAACAAACATGCACACACCATTACTTTATTATTCATACTGGCCTTTGATTTCTTTGCATTTTATGCATTTTCTGGGAAGGAAGAAGTAGAAAGCTTCTCTATTCCAAATATATCAAGTATACACTGGATGTTTTTGTGAGAGAACATCCTGATACCCTATTTAGGAGACCTAAATACAAGTTGAACCTAAATTTTGCTTTTACATTTTCAAAAGAACCAGGTAAGAGCAAGAAACAAGAGCAAGAACCAAGAACCACTAAGAGGTCAATTTCCCAGGACAGAATTTGGCTAGAGGAAGCCCACAGTTCTTGATACCCCAAATGAAAATTATTGCTTACTATTCTCAACTTTTAAATGTTTTTTCAATATAAATGTCTCTTTATATGAGCTAAAGGATTATGATCTTCACTGGTTTATGCAATTTGCAACAAAATAAAGCATGGTTTGAATATTAAAAACCTAGAGGAAAGACCTTTCCTGGATAAAGGCTGAAGTAGAGACCAGGAGAGCTGGCACCAAACCAGTCTCCAGATTGTACTACCTTAGAAGCATTAAAAACATAGAGACCTTCAAAATTAGGTTTGAAAACAGTAGTGTGAAAAAGCCTGAAGCTTGGTACAATGCCTCCCCATCTAAAAGAGCAGAGTCCAACATTAACATAAAGTTAAAGTTAAAAAAAAAATAGGCTAAAAAAATGAGCAAACAACAAAAGTGAACCAGACTATAAAAAGCTATTGTGGTGACAGGGAAGATGAAGCCAAAAACTCAGCATCACAACAGCATGAAAAAATTCAGCAAGAAAATAGCATGAAAGGGGCAGCTAGGTGGCACAGTGGATAGAGCACCAGGCCTGGAGTCAGGAGTACCTGAGTTCAAATCCGACCTCAGACACTTAACACTTACTAGCTGTGTGACCTTGGGCAAGTCACTTAACCGAATTGCCTCACAAAAAAAAAAAAGAAAGAAAATATCATGAAAATGCTACAAAGCCTCAAAAATGAAATATAAGTCCAACAAGAATTTCTGGAAGAATTTGAAAATAGATAAATATGATAGACGTAAAATTGGGGAAGAAAAGAGAATTACGGCTTTGTAAAATGTTCACACAAAATGTTCCGTGAAAAATAAGATATCCTTAAAAAGTAGAATTGTCCAAATGTAAAATGAAATACAAAGTCTCACTAAAGGAAATAATTCCTTAAAAATTCTAATTGAGCAAATGGAAGTTAAGGACTTTATGAGATATCAAGAAAGCATAAAATAGTCAAAAGAATGAAAAAAATAGAAGACTATAAAATATCACATTGGAAAAACTACTGACATAGAAAATAGATCAAGGGAAGATTATTTAAGAGTTATTGAAATGCCTGAAAGACATGATCAAAGAATGAGTCTAGATATAATACCTCAAGATATTTTAAAGGAAAACTGCCCTGATTACATTAGAATGGGAGAGTAAAATTGAAATTGAAAGAATCCACTGATCATCTATTTCAAGGAATACCAAAATAACAAATTAAATAAATTAAAAACTTCTAGAAACATTATAACTAAATCCCAGAGCTCTGAGATCAAGGAGAAAATGGTGTAAGCAACCAGACAAAAACAATTAAAATATTTTGGTGCTACAGTCAAGATCACATAAAATTAAACAGCTTCCACATTAAAGGAACAGAGAGATTAAAATATAATATTTTGCAAGGCAAGGGAGCTAAGATTATAACCTAGAACAAGCTACCCAGCAAAACTTAGTATAATCATCCTGGGAGAAATAGACATTTAATGAAATAAATAAACTTCAACCACTGCTGATGAACAGAACAGATCTGAAAAGAAAATTTGACTTTCAAATACAAGATTAAAAAATGCATAAAAAGGTAAACATGAAAGAGTTTAAGGGACTTATAGATAAATGTGTAAAAAAAACCCTCACCATTCTCTATTTGATAAATGGTTAAAAGTTAGTAAAAGGCAGTCTTCAAAGGAAGAAATAAAAGCTATCAAAAATAATATAAAAATGCACTAAATCATGATATAATCAAGAAATAAAAAGTAAAACACCACATATGAGACTAACAACAGAAAAGGAAAATGATGAATGTTTGGAGGGGACATGGAAAAATAATGATACTAGTACACTTTTGGCTGTGTGGTTAACTGCAGCAACCCTTCTGGAGAACACCTTTGAACTATGCCCAAATGGCTATAAAACTATATATCATTTGACGCAGCAATATCACTAATAGGTCTGTATCCCAAAAAGAACAAATAAAATGAAAAAGGACTTATAATATATGTATGCAACATATGTATAATAGCTTTTTTTTTTGGTGGAAAAGAATTGTAAATTGAGGGGATGCACATCAATTGGGAGTTGGCTGATATGATATAATATGGTTGTGATAGAATATTTTTGCTATGATAAATGGTATAATTCCTAAAAATAAACCTGGAAATGTTTATATAAACTGATGCAGAATGAAGGGAGCAGAAGCAGATCTTTATACTACAACAGCAATTTTGTAACAATGATCAATTGTAAAAGATTTAGCTACTCCAATCAATACAATAATGCAAGACAATTCTGAAGGACTCTTAATGAAAAATACTATCCACCTCCAGAGGGAAAACTGATGAACTCTGAGTGCAAATTGAAATATATATTTATTTTTTTCAACATGACTAATATGGAAATGTTTTGCATTGTTTTTACATGTACAGTTGGCATTATATTGTTTGACTTCTCAATAGATGGAAGAAAGATTATAAGGAGGTAGAGAACTTGTAACTCAATTTTTTAAATGTTTTTTTAATTCTAATAAGTTAAAAACATTTTTCATAATACCAGTTCTAATAAAATTCTCTACCTTTTAATAATTATGGATATATAGTGTTCAATGAATTTTATTTTTCTTAAAGATGAATAATAGAAAGGTGAAGTTCATCAGAAAATTGGTAGAAGGGAAGGGCAAAATGGGATAAAAAATTGAGAGTGTTTCTAATATTTTAAGAAAAACCTCTAAAGGCTTAAAAGACATTTGGGGGTGGGGTTAATAGTAAGAATGGAATGAAGAAAAACAGGAAGGATGTTATGATGCAAAAGGGAATTGTTAAATTTGTTTCCAATGACAGTATGGTAGATTTAGAAGTGAGGAAATCCATCTTAAGTTGTGTCTCCTGTGTTCTGACAGAAAAAAAAAATGGATTAGGAAATAGAGCAAAATTCCTAGGAAGCCAAATTATTTTGCTTAGGTATTTAAAGGAATTTCTCAAATAGCAACATTTTCTCATTCAAAAACACTACAAAATATAATTCACATAAAGTGTGGTAATGATAATCTTGTTTGTACATGCTTTGAGTAAGTGTGATTAATATTTTTTCTTCATATAAATGAAAATTATTGTGACTCTTTCCTGTTTCGTGCCATCCATTAAAAGATTTTATCCACATATCAAAGGGGGGAATATAAGATCTGGCTATGAAACATAATAGGTCATTTCATAATTTTTGTATGGTTGAATATTATCTCAGGTGGGAAATAAGTTTAATAACAATAGAAGTTAACAACAGAAAAATTTAGTTAGGTTAAATATGTTGTTTAATCATGAGATTAGATGAATTAAAACGTTCTTGGTAAGAGTAGATAAAGATATTTCTGATAAAATATAAAATAATTTTGATAATTCTATTATCATAATTATATAGGGTTTGTTTTCATTTTCATAACAATGGATTCTAGGACAATCTTTTATTATTCAAATTTTGAACCAAAAGGAAAAGTAACATAGGCTTTAAAACTAAAAAGGAAATTAAATAGGAATAAAACATTGCATGGTAGAAGCATAATTGAATCAAATGACACCTAAAATCTTTCAGTCTTTAATCAAGTTATAATGCTAGTACGGTGGTAGGAGGTGGGGATGGGACAAATTTATATTGCAATTAGAAGTGTTACAACCTTTTCCCAGAAACATTCATAAAAATGTTCATTTCTCCCATTCCTACACCAACCTAACAATTAAAATAAAATGTAAAGAAAACAAGAAAGAATAAATATTAAATAAGAGCATATGTATAAAATCTTGAGTAAAATCCTTAAAGTATAACTATTATAATAAGATTTTCAGATTCTGGTAGGAACTCATATCCGTCATTATTTCTAGATGTTGAAGTCATTCTTACATTCCCCATATTTAGTAAAAATAGATTATGCCCAAGTCCATGAGATATACTTCCGTTTTTTAGTTAGTTCCTGACTGGGACATAGGAATACCATTTGCATAAGTAAGCCTTTCAAGTTGCAATCAGTTCATGAATTATAAAATGCTGAATTGAGTTCAAATTCCACCTCTGACAATAGATGATTAGGACAAGTTACCATGTCAGCTTTCTTATCTGTAAAGTGATTTTTTAAACTGCCTGTGTTTTTATTGTCAATATAGACTAGCACCTGCTCTGAATTTTATAGTCTTAGAGAGTTGCCTGGGATATTGAGAAATAAAGTGACTCATTCAGGGTCACACAGCTAGTGGGTTCAAGCAAGGTCTCACTGACTCAAAGGCTTACTCTCCAGCCTCAAAGTTTAAAATTCTTATAAAACTTATAAACAGTATCACACAGATTCCCTATGGGCATAAAATGAAATAATACCTACAAAATACTATGTAAACCTTAAAATATCCTACCATATCATTATGATTGTTGACACAATATAGTAATAAAATATTAACTATAATTATTATTAGCTGGTGCATACTGGGTGTTCAAGGAAGACAAGTACCTCTACTGAAAAGGCTGCTGAGCCTTTTTCAAGGCTGCTTTCCACCTTTGGTGCCCAACCAGTCACCCAAATCTCACTTGTGGCTCCAAGACGTCATAACACAGGCAACAGCTACAATCTAGTAAAGCATTTCAGCAGATAAGCTAAACCAGGTTGAAGGAAACTGTCAGGCTTCAAAATAATCAATGAGTTGGGGGGAGGGGGATGTATACTCCAAGCATGTGAAGATTTCTTCTGAAGGAATGGGTGGTTGAGAATAATTTGTTCCAATGGACATAAAGTCAACTGAAGCAGGTGCTGTGAAGTACTTAGAACTTGGTCAGACATCAAATGCACCAAGGTCATCCACTGCATTATAGCCCATCATGGATTACCTTCAGTTTTGTCTTGTCACTGAATTCTCATGACTGGAGAAGAGACCAAGGCTGATGACTTTGAACAACTCTACCTCACTTAAATCCAATTTAGGCACAAATCAAAAGGCATCACCCATACCATTTTACCATTTTAAACTACAACAAAGTCCTGTGGCAAGAGACAAATGACAAAGCAGCAGGAATGGATAGACTAGGAGCTGCATTCACAACATTGCACATGAGTGGCTCAGAATATAGGGTGATCTTCTCACTGGACTGAAGTAGCAGTGGGATTGAGTAGTCCCCTGGATATCTCAGTTGAGTTTTTAAAGGACCTCACTGTTCACCTTCTGGTATGAGTAATTAATTAGAAAAGGTACATTAAACATTATCTGTTTCACTTCCCCCAACCCTGCCCTTCCTACCATGATAGGTTATGTGACAATTTGGGTGCTTGGAGAAGTTCATCAGTATCATATGTCAATTTCACAATGGTATGTTTGCCCAGGTTTTGGATAATAGATAATGCTCTTGTGTTCTCCCAGTAACCAATGGAATGAAACACGGATGTGTGTTTGCTTCCATTTTTTTAGCTTGATGTTTCAGCCATGTTATCAAATACCTCCAATGAGGACAAATACAGCATCAATGTCAGCTACCACACTGTTGGTGAATTCTTCAACTTTAAAAGACTACAAGCTAAGATTAAAGTGGAGCTAGTATTGTTGCATGAATTTTTTGTTTGCAATTTAGTGTGCACTCAAGCATGGTTCACTTCTTTGTTGTTTGTGCTAATTTTAACCTAACAAATAACACCCAGAAAACACAGGGGGTCCATCAGTCAGCACCATACTATCTGTATGTGGAACCATCAATTCCAGAAAATGGAAAAAAAATTGAATACTGTGGATAAGTTCACATACCTTGGCAGTATACTTTCCAGGGATGTACACATTGATAATGAGGTTGATGCATGTATAGCCAGAGATAGCTCAGCATTTGGGAGACTCCAAAGGAAAGTATAGGAAAGAAGAGATATTAGACTGACTAACAAACTGAAGGTCTACAGAGCTGTTGTGCTGACCTCATTGTTGTATCCTATGTTTTGTCTCATTGTTATCCTGTTGTGTATATATGGACAGCATCCTAGTGCCATGCCAAGAAACTAAATTGCTTCCATTTGAATTGTCTTAGATTCTTAACACTACTTGTAAAGAGAAGGTACTGGACACTGATCTCCTTTTTTGAGCTGAACTGCCAACTATTCAAACTTTTCTGGAGAGAGCACAACTCTGATGTGCTGGCCACATTGTTTGAATACCAAATGTATATTTGCCTAAAAGCCTATTTTACAGTAAGCTCACACAAGGCAAGTACTCACATAGAGGTCAGTGGAAGTAATACAAGGACACATTCAAGGTCTCTCTGAAGAAATCTGGAATTGATTGTGTGACATGGGAGACACTGGCTCAGGACCAATCAGCACTGTATCCCAGCATCAAAGAAGGCACTGTAATCTAAGAGCAAAGAAAAATTGCAGTAGATCAAGAGAAATGCGAGATCTGCAAATTTAGAGACACCTCTACTCCAAATGTTCAATTAGATTATTTGTGCCCAATCTGTGGTAGAGGTTTCTGAGCTTGTATTGGTCTGATCAGTCATAGTTGGAAATGCTATACCTTGACCATGACATAGTGATGTCATTTTGGTCCTCTTTGAGCATGAAGGACAATGACCAACTAACAATGTTTTCTATAATCAGCTAGTAATCTATTATTAGCTGTATTTACATATAGTACCTATTGTCGATTTTTAGAAATAATCAAGAGAACTGCAACTGATGTTGCTTAAAGGTCATTACAGTAAAAATTCATATAGAATTTCAATGTAGAATGGATCTTAGGAACCAGGCCATGACTTCATTTTTAAATAGATGAGGACATAGAAACCAAGAGATTGAGCAATTTACCCAATAGATTAGCAACTTTTATTTTGAGCTTTTGTTGGTGGTGGTATTGTTTTTTATGTAGCTAAGGCTTTTTTAGTTAGGGTTGATTTCATTTTGTAATTAATGAAGCATTATTTTATAGCTGGGAGTTTAATAACCTAAAGTAGCTCCCTTATTCTGAAAACACTGTGAATCAACAGACTAATAAGTTTTCTGTTTCTTATTGATTGAGGTCCTTAATGTCTATACCTAAGAATTTTGTCAAGTCTTTGAAAGGAATGCAGTGAAGTTTCCTTTAAGTGCACTTAAATATTTTTAATTATTTTATTCAATAATTAAATTTGCATATATTCTAGTGATTGTGTTTTTCACTGATAGTTATCTTAGAGTCTAAAGAGATAAATATCCATACATTCACACATACACACACACATTTCATATATATATATATATATATTTCATATATACCATTTGTCTTAGACAATAGCATTACAAATTTATTTAGACAAAATTTACATCTTGTGATTTTTCAGTCTCAATTAGGATGAAAGAAATCTAGACATAACCTCATAAATATGAATTGTTTTCATAAGTATTTGTACAAATCAACTGGATAGTTTTTGGTGTACTGGAAAAGGCATTAGACTAGAAGTTACAAGACTTTTTCGTCATCCTTACTCTGATTTTTGTTTGCTTATTTTTATAAATCATAAGACCTTGCACAAGTCACTTAAACTGTCTAAGCTTCAGTGACCTTATATGCAAAGTGAGGTGTGGAAATAGATGATCTCTAAGGTGCCTTCCAATATTTCAATGGTTTTAGTTCTCACTAAATAGAATAGTGGTGATGTGTTACACATTCAGGCTTTATAAAACAATCTAGACTTTTGGTAAAAGTAAAAGTTATTAAATTATAAATAAATATTACCCCAAATGTAAAATGTAAGAGATGAGAAACATTATAAAATTATAATTAAAGAAATAAAAATATTTTGTACTGTTCTTTGGGCTATTAACAGTATGAATTGCTACTTATTTGTCTCCCCTACAGATCAGATATCCACCTTGACACCAGATCTAGAGTGCTTGGATTCAGATAGCCATTATAGACAATGGCAACTGTGGGATTTGATTGTTTCCAGATGTTTTGGCCCTTGGAGCCATAGCAATCTCTGTCTTCAAGCAATAATAATAGTCATAATAAAATAATAAATAATAATTGTTAACATTATCCATGTATAATAACAATTATACAGTGCTTACTATGTGCAAGGCACTTTGCAATTATCTTATTTGATATTCACAATTCTAGCCAGTATGTTGTATCATTATCACCACTTTATAAATGAGGAAATTAAGGAAAACAGGGGTTAAAGAATTTGCTCAAGGTCACATGGCTAGTAAGTGCCTAAGTCTGGATCTGAATTCAAGTCTTTTCAAATACAGGCCCCAAACTCTATGTACTGTATTACCTAGCTGGCCCATGCAACTCTGGTGAAATATGGAAAAGCTCCTGTCTTGTATTTATTTATTTTTTATTTTTATTTTTTTAGTGAGGTAATTGGGGTTAAGTGACTTGCTTGGGGTCATGCAGCTAGTAAGTATTAAGTGTCTGAGGCCGGATTTGAACTCAGGTACTCCTGACTCCAGGGCCGGTGCTCTATCCATTGTACCACCTAGCTGCCCCATGTGTTTATTTTTAATAATCATATGCTCAGACTGCCCTAGATTTCCAGTTTTTAATTAGATGTCAACACCAAATCTCTGTTAAACTCACCGTCTTCCCTTCTTAATAAATACAAGGAATTTGGGGTTTGCAGGGGAGACCTGCCTTTGTTCATTTAACTTCTATTCATAGCCCTTACCTCCTGTACTTTCCCCTGTCTGGCTGCCTGATGAGGATAGTAGTTCTGTCTGTCTTTTCCAACAATGATTCCATCATAACCATTCAGCAGTGTAGCAGCATCTAGTGTATCTTAGACCCATACTGGACCTGTTAGCTCTCAGTTCTAATTGAATAATCTGCATTTACAATCTGCCTTGAGGTTTCCTGACAGGGTTCTTGCTAACTTTTTTTCTTAAGGAAACCAAACCCATATCTTTTTCAAAAAGCACATTCAAACATTTATTAACAGTATTTTTCTCTTACCTCTTTTCTGCTACTAGCTGAACTTCAGTTTTTTGATTGTAGTCTGTGATAGGGCAAGGGGCAACATGGTATAGAGGCTTGAAGTCAGAAAAGCCTTGCTTAAATTCTCGCTCTGATACATCCTGACTGTGAGGCCCTGGACAAATCAATTAACCTCTCAGTGACAGCAGCTGTCTAATACTATAAATTACAGAGAAGGTTTTGACCTATTCCAGTCAAATCATATTTTCCCTTTCCACTCCATGGGATGTACTCTCTGTTTACTTATCAATGAAGTGTTCATCATTTGTATTTTTTTAACTGAGTCTGTGATTTTATTGCCACATTTTATTACCAATTTTCTTTATTGAGGTGAAAATAAAGAAAAAAAGGACTATATAGCACTAGATTGCTTGATTCTATACATTGTGTTTACCTTCTCCTAGGCTTTAGTTAATGATTGAAAAAAACTCATAATAATTCTGTCAGAAAAGTCATCATCTAGTATCATGATTTATAATAATAATAGTAATAAAAATAACAGTAACAGGAGTACCAGCAGCAACAACAATAGAGTGATGTAGTATTAGATGGCTGGCCTTGGAGCCTGGGAGACCTGGATTCCATCTCAGACAAAAGAACTGGAAATGCCACCTCTGACACTGTCTGTGTGAGTGTATGTCATTTCACCTCTAATCCCAACAGGTGCTTCACAGCTGGGTGCCACACTGCATAGAATGTCAGGCCTGGAGTCAGGAAGATTCACCTTTATGAGTTCAAACATGGCTTCACTTACTAGTTGTGTGACCCTAGGAAAGGCACTTAACCCTGTTTGCTCCAGTGTCCTAATCTGTAAAATGAGCTGAAGAAGGAAAAGATAAGCCATTCTAGTATCATTGCCAAGAAAACTCCAAAATGGGGTCAGGAAGAATTGGACATAATTGGGGAGGGTGGGAGGAAGAAAAATTTAAGAAAACTGTATTAGCTCAAAGATCTTAACCTCATCAGAGTGGGCTCAAGGAGGGAATAACATACACACCCAATTGGGAGGAGTAATCTATTTAACCCTACAGGAAAGTAGGAGGAGAAGAAGAGGATAAGGAGGAAAGGGTGAATGAAAGGAGAATAGAGTGGGGGAGGTAGCAGTCAGTAGCAAAACACTTTTGATTCCTTACAAAAGAGATCAGCTTGGATTTGGTGAACACTCCTGCCCTGTGCCTTCCTTAGTACTCTTCATTTGTGTCCCTTTTACCATTTTAGATGCATTTTCTAGTGATTCTCTAAATCACTCTCCAGTTATGGCACCTCTAGGGAAAATTTAATAAATAAATAAAATGCTTCTGACACAAAATGGATTGATCTGATACTATACTATTTTTGGCTCATTCTCTCCCAGCCCCATTTTTTCCCCACAGAGCTTGACAGGTACAAGAATAGTGACCAGTGTGACAGTTCATTAATCCTTGAAGTGAATTTTGAAAGAAAGAGCTGAAACATTGAAGTTTCTTATATTTTGTCCTCTGGGTACCTGAGTTCAACTCCTAAGGTATAGCAGGTCAGAAGCAAAAATCAGTTTTCTAAACTCATCATAGATTCATAGCTTTTAGAGCTTGAAGGGATAACCCAGGACAAGGATAGTAGAAGGTCATACATGTGTCCTTAGATGTTTCATCTTATTTTCTCTTTCTCACATCCAGCGATGATGCCTAGGTTTCCCAGGAGAAAATTATTTCACTGCTTTCTAGATGTAATCATTAAAACATTTTTTCTTAATACCTAATTAAATTTTCTTTTTTTAGTTTCTGGCCATTTTTCCTTCTCATGAGTTGCTCTTTTTAAAATTATCCAGAATAATTCAACTACTCCTTTTTATGACAGCCCCATAGATATTTATATTTGACTATCTTCCCTCATTCCTTATCTGTGTGTATATATTTCTAAATATAGCTTTTTCCATTTGTACTATGTGAAATGAGCCTTCAAATTTAGTATTATTTCCTTAAGATTCTCCCTTGTTGAAAAATTTTCAATATTAGTTAAAGATAGATTGTTATATTCCACTTGAAATATCATTAAAAGGACTGATTTAGCCTCATTAGTATTATCCAAAGAAGAATGATTTAAATTTTATAATATAATGAGATACCAAATCAAATATAATTTCATCTAGTCTTTTAAAAGACTGATCTTAGATATCAATATTTAATGCAATTTTCATTTCATTTCATTGCTTGCTTTTGTGTTTACCTACTTTTTGCCATTAAACCACCACCTTTTTTTTTTCTGTTACCATAGAATAGATATCTCCTTATGAGATGCTTTTTGGTCACCCTCTTATCCAAGCTAAAACTCCAATAATTTTTTTTTTTTTACCACAAATCATTTTTACCACACTTCCTTCAGTATTGGGTATTACATACCCACCTTCAAATAAAAGGTATGCTTTATAATAATTGCCCTGGTACAAAATGTCCATTTATGCCTCTGCTAGAAATGGCTGCCAAATAGGGACACTAGAATACTGGAGTTGACAAACATATTTTCCTTGTGCTCATCACTTGAAAACCTCAGCAACAGAGATGCATGAAAATGAATTTGAATCAAACAATCCCATGATTTTTTAATGGTTAAAGATAATTTAAAATTATACAAGTATTAAGCAATCTCTGTAACAAAGAATCTGAATCACCTTGACTGTCAGTTTCCTCAGAAGTGCTTTAGGGTGTATAATATGCTGATATCATGAAAACAAAAAGCTCTTTTGATCATTAAAAAAGGGCACATCTGTGACTATTTTCATTTTCATTTTAACCCTGCCCCTGATAAATCCTGAGAATTATTGTTCAGTAAAGCAGGGTAAGAACAAGTGATTTTCCCCCTCTCTTTATTCTTCACAATATCATAAAATTAAATCTGTTTCAGGAGAGCATATTAATTGGGTTAAGTATGAACCTATACAACTTTTTTTTGTTTTTTTGCGGGGGTTTGTGGGGCAATGAGGGTTAAGTGACTTGCCTAGGGTCACACAGCTAGTAAGTGTTAAGTGTCTGAGGCCGGATTTGAACTCAGGTACTCATGAATTCAAGGCTGGTGCTTTATCCACTGCACCACCTAGCTGCCCGAACCTATACAATTTAAAAATAATACTGTATTCTTCCATAAATTTTATTTTTTTTAGATCTGGAAGACAAATTAAAGACTATGTAGTCCAAATCCTTTATTTTGCAAATGAAGAAACTAAGGCCTAGCACAGTTAAATGAATTACCTAATGTCACATAGGTAAGTAGTCCTTGCAATATAATGCAAGCATATTGTGCATAATGAATTTACTCACATTTTTACGCATGTCAGTATAGTCACATTTTTGTTATTCCTTACACCAAATTTATATGCATTAGTATAGGAATTAGTTCTGGTGGAATTCAAGGTGTTTTTTAGAGTTCCTTTAATTCTGACTGCATTGAAGTCATCAGGAAAAATATTTTCTCCTTGTTTATTGTGATTCTGAAGCCACTGTGGCCAAATTTGATCACACAGTTACATCTCATTGTCAGATTCGCAGAAACCTTGGTAGGGCAGAACAAATCTTCCATAAAAGTAATGGAGAAGGAAGTATTTAATACTACAGTATTACTATGGAGAAGCAAACTAGTTATATATGTGAAAAATTTCCATGAGTTACTGAGTAATGTATGCTTGGGGAGTTAACAATAGTGTCCTTGGAGGAGACTTCTCTTGCCTAGGAAAACAGGATCCCATTTCCTGTATTCATGCCTTTGCACTCTTTATCCATCACACTGGGATTGAATTCTCTGCTCACCTCTAAAAGTACCCAGGTGACCTAGTGGTTGAGGATTAAATTTGGAGTTAATAACTTCTGAGTTTAAAATTCGCCTTAGAAACTGACAGTTATGTGACCCTGGACAAATCATTTAAATAACTTCTCTCAACCTCAGTTTCCTCATTTGTAAAATAGGAAAAATTGTGGCACTTTTCTCACAGCATTGTTGCACAGATCAAATCAAATAATGTACAATTCTTACTATCACCCTTAAAGCACTATATAAATGCTAAAACCCAGAAATTCCCTGGTTCCTCATGTATCAGTTCGTGCCATCTTTTTTTTAGAAGATGACAAGTGTCATCTTCTAAAGAAGATGTTACATATCTCCCCAGATTTATTTTGGATATAGAGATACAGATACAGATATATGTGTGTATATATATATATATACATACACACATATATATACATATATGTGTACACACATATATGTATATATGAATATATACACATATACAGTCATACACACACATATATACATACATATATATGATATATACATACCCTTACATACATACATATATAAAGGTATATGTGTGTATATATACATACACACATATATATATACACACATATATGTACACACATATATGTATATATGTGTATATATGAATATATACACATACTGTCATACACACATATATATATACATACATATATAATATATATATATATATATATATATATACCCTTACATACATACATATATAAAGGTGTATGTGTGTATACACTGTGCATATCGCTACCTCTATCCATCTATTTATCTAACATCTGTCTGTCTATCTATCATCCATCTATCTATCTATCTATCTAGTCCTTAAATATTATGTGCCATAGACTCCTTTATTGAAAGTCTGATGAAACCTATGGACTCTTTCCTGGGGAGTAGGAGGGGGGAAATATACAGGGAGAGGGCAGTCCATATTTATCAGAGATCTCCTTGACTCTATTTGGCATAAAACAAAATGAAATTTGAAGGACAAAAACTTGTTATCATGGAAACAGAAAACTTCAGAGTTATAAGGGACTTCAACAGTCATCAAGTTCAACTTTGGCAAAATTGTCAAGTAGGTCAAAGTTTTGATTTCTAGGGCCCAGATTCTGGCCTTTTTCCAAAAAAATATGTGTGTTTGTTTTGTTATGGACCTAGCACCCTAGAAGTTTTCTGGGAAACATCAAAGAACCTTCTCCTTGAGAAACTAAACCAAAGAACAGAAACACTTAAAGAGATAAGTGGCACTAGATTAGGACTGAGCAAGCTCCAGGACTATAACCCTTCATTCCAGTCTCCTCCACCCCTGGGGAGATAAGATTTTGTATGACTGCTGCCTTTGTGGTGGGAGGAGGAGAGAGATGGCTTAAAAGATCCTCAACCAGCCCTCACCCAACTCCCACAGCAACCACCAGTGGGGGATGGTCCTCCCCCAATAAGGGAACTTTCCACATTCACATGATCACCCCCATCAGTCCTCTATAAAAGTATCTGCCTGTCTCCTGCTCCAGGAGATAGGTATCTCAGAGCCATGCCACTGTGCTATGCTTTCTGCCCATGAGAAGAAGTCCAAGGATTTCTCTCTTGGTTTCCTTTCCCTAGCCCATAAATAAACTATTATGTTATTCTATTAGATTTGTGTGCAAGAGGGTGTAATTCTGTAAAGAGGAATTCCTAAGAACTCCTACTCCAAACCCCAAATCCCTACTCCTATCCCAAATGCCCCACCTATTTCCCCATAATAGTTTCATTCATAATTAAAATAAATTCTAAACTTAATTTAAAGATTAGTGAAAATAATTTTGTATTTTTTCTATTAAATTTCCTACTTACTCTATTCACAATGTCCTCAGAATAATTTATCTTCTCCCCCAAAACCCTCCCATCTTCAAAAATTCCTCATTACTATCAAGAAAACACCATCCTTTTAATCACCTAGACCCACAACCACGTCATCCTTAACTCTTCAATTATACTCATCCCCAAACTATTGGCACTTAGAATCTACATTTAGCTATTCAATTTCCAAAGGCCATTTATCTATCTTTGTGAAGTCTCTTTGCTTATGGACCCTTCAGTTCACTCACATCCACTATTCTAATGCAAAACCTCATCACCTCTCAATTGCACTATTGCTAAAGTCATCTAATTGCTCTACCTGTCTTAAGTATCAGGCAATTTTAATCTATCCTCTAATTTGTTGTCAATATGATTTTTTGAAAGTATAGGTCTGGGGGGCAGCTAGGTGGAGCAGTGGATAAAGCACTGTCCTTGGATTCAGGAGGATCTGAGTTCAAATCTGACCTCACACACTTGACACTAACTAGCTGTGTGACTCTGTCCAAGTCACTTAACCCCCATTGTCTTGGGGGGGGGGAGGGAGAATATAGGTCTGACCGTCTCACCTCCCTCATTCTTGTTGAGTGTCAAGGATTCCCTAATACATACTGGATAAATAAAAATTTCTTGGCTTGGCATTTGAAGCCCTTCATAACCTACGCCTTCCTATCTTTATAAGTCTTTGTTTACTTTATTTCATTTTTTTGAATTAGCAAGTGTTTATTTTCTCTCCCCTCTCCCAATGGAAAAGAAGAAATATGAATCCCTTTTTATTCATTAATCCCTCCATATACTCTATGATCTGCCCACACTAGCTAATTTGAACATTCTCAAATCTGACTCTCCATAGGCTAATTCTATTCCTTTTCACTCTTTTTCTTCCATGCCTAGAATGCTCTCCCCCCTTGACCCTCACTCCCAGCATGCTTCAAAACTCAGCTTAAATTTCACTTTCTTCTGGAAGTCAAATTTCACTTTCTTCAAGAAGCCTTTCTCAGTCCTCCAGCTTCTTATACCTACTCCTGTTACGTTACCTTCCATCTATTTTGTGTATATCTTGTATCTATCAAGGTATTAAAATTTTGTCTCCCCTTGTGGAACACCTAGCTAATTTGATATTGAGAATGCATAATTTTTAATAACATTTTCCTTTATGTAGTGTAGTAATATTAAATTTTAGAGAATGTTTCAGGTTTTTTTTATTATATGTTTCATGTGTAACAATTGTACAATAAATGTAAAATCTCTTAAAGATTAAGAATTTCCTTAAACACATTTTGGAGAACTCTCATTGTTTGATTTGGTTATTTGCAAAGCTATTTAAAGTTGTGTTAAGCTCAATTTTGTAGGAAAATTTCCCAGCTGATTACCAGTATCATAAACACCTGAGGGACTTTACAATCACACCCAAAACTTTACAGCTGAGACTTGCTAGTGTTGATCATCAGCATACACACCTGAAAGACTTTCCACAACTACACCCAGAGGATATCTCAAAAGTCATCTGAGAAAAGACTTCCAAAGACTTTGAATTGACATTTTCCTGTTTTCCTTTTCCCCATTGTATACACTGTTTGTAATGTCCATCTGCTTAAAGAGGACTGCCCCCATTAGCCTTTGTTAATGCATCACTCAAATTTTTTTCTCTCTTTTCATTCCCTTTACTTTGTTAGTCATAAGTATCTGTAATGTTACTGCTTCGTGTAAGGAAACAATGAGTAGTGTGAGAATCAGTGTGCCACCCACCCCTGCTGAGAAAGACATTGTGAGAATCAGGGCAGTGTGGACCTGAGATGAAAGCATGTGACTGGCATCCCAAAGTTACATCTATTCAGAGAACCGCCTGTAAGTCATATCAATCAATGCTACCAGCCAATTAGCTTGGAGCTCTATGTGGGGACCATGCCTGAGCAGTCCCACAGGGAGCTTCCCTTGAGAGAACAAGGGATCTCTTTTTTCAGTTGGAGGTCACAATAGGAGCAGGAGGTACAGGGAGCTAGACTCTTTTTTTTTTCTCCACATGTTCTCTTTATTAACCCCTAATATACTTTAATAAGTGCTTAATGCCCCCAAAGACTGGTGCCATGAGTTTCTAATTTAAAGGGACCACACATTAGATTTTTAGACACCAAAGTTAGATTTTATGCATCACAGTAACAAAATTATTTTAGTAATAATAATGGAGTGGAATTAATAAATAGTAATAGCAAAGCAATGTAGATGACAATTTCATATTAAATTTATCCATATGGTCATTCTAGTAATAAAAATAAATAGTAAAGTATAAAAAAGAGAGAAAATGGAATACTACTTTTTAATCCCATTACTTTCTGGAAAAAAGGGAGGGGAAGCATATCTACATATGGATGGCTTGAAGTAATCAATTAATGCTTCTGTTTTGAAGTCTTCACATCTGCATATTTGTAAATTACTTTGTCAAATTGATATTCCATAGACAGTACAATGAGATTTTTTCATTTTCTCTTCATTTAGAGTTGAGCAAAGAACACATTTTTATTAACTTGAATTTTTTAAAAAAGTTTCTTTCATTTGAAACAACACATACCCATAGCAAAATCTCAAACATTAAAAAGTTTGTCAGTTTCATAAAAATCACCCTTCATAAGGAAATTTAATTAAAAATGAAATGTCTGGGGAGTAACTAGGTGGCACAGTGGATACAGCACCAGCCCTGGAGTCAGGAGGACCTGAGTTCAAAATCAGCCTCAGATACTTGACACTTACTACTTGTGTGACTCTGGGCAAGTCATTTAATACTCTTTGCCCCACAAAACAAAAACAAAAACAAACAAACAAAAAACCCAGAAATCCAGAAACCCGGCTGCAAAAGGAAAAATTTAAACAACTATAAAATCATGCAACTAATGATTTAATGTTTTATTTTCCTGAGTCATTATTTAGTTTTAAAACAATTTAAAAATAATAAAATTGAATCTTAAATATATTCAAATTCAGTAAAATATTTAATGTATGAAAGCACATATGTTCTTAAAAATCTTATAACTCACAGCTTTCACTATTTTAAATTTTAAACCCTGATTAAAAATTCCACAAGGTCATATGTGTTGTTGTTGTTCAGTCATCACCAACTCTTTGTGACCCCATTTGGGGCTTTATTGACAACTGGAGTATTTTGTCATTTCCTTCTTCAGCTCATTTTATGGGTGAGGAAACTGAGGCAAACAAGGTAAAGTAGCATGCTTAGATTAAACAGCTAGTAAGACCCATTGGACTGGATATGAACTCAGTTCAATCTGCTAGAACTTACTCTGGAAACACATAAGTATAGCTGAGTACTGATTGTTGGGGCATGTTTTTTGATCAATAGTCAATAAACATTTATTACGCACCTATTGTGTAGAAGACAGGGTGCTAGGTGATGGGGATCCAAAGAAAGCTAAGACAGTCCCTGCCCTCAAGGAGCATGCAATCTAATAGGAGAATTTAATACATAAAAAAGAACTTACAGTTTTTTAAAAATCAGAGGAATGGGGGCAGTTAGATGGCACAGTGGATACAGCACTGGCCTTGGAATCAGAAGTACCTGGGTTCAAATCCAGCCTCAGACACTTAACACTTATTAGCTGTGTGACCCTAGGCAAGTCACTTAACCCCTATTGCCTCACTAAAAATAAGAAAAAAATGTAATTAAATATTTTTTTTAAATCAGAGGAATGTTTTTATCACTGACCTAGTTTAAACCTTGATAGAATGTGATGTTAACCAAAAGCAAACCTTCCTTTAATTTATTTTTAAATATTTTGAATTTATCTACAGAAAATCTCTAATTGCCAGTACCTTTGGCATCCCCTGTTAGAATGTAAGAATTTTTAGTGCAGCAAAGATTTTCTTTTGATTTTCTTTGTACATTCAGGGCTTCTAAGAATGCTGACCATAATGGAAGCCTCTAATAAATGTTTATGGATGGATATAGGTTATGGGAAGCTTTGTGCCATCACAAATTTGTCACCAAGAACAATTTTAGTGTTGAGGAGGGTCCCAATTTACTTATGGATGATATATGTTGGCAGCTGGTTTACTATATAGGTGCACTGTGCAGGGCTGAAGGGCATTAATGTTATTCCTCTTCTGGTTTGAGCATCTTCTACTCCAAGGACTTGAAAATTTATGAAAACAATATAACAAAATTAAGATTTTCAATCAGAACATAGAAGTTGCAGCTCGTGCAACACATCAAATGCTAATGTCATAGGTGAGAGGTGGTAGTGGTTCTTAGGTATTCCTCAATAAAGAATTACATTCACACATAGTCCAATTAGAATTAAAGTAGTGTTTTATTTAGTGCTACAAAAGGTCACAGAGGAGTCAGAGACCTTACTTAGCACCAAATAAAACACTACTTTACTTCTAATTGAATAATGTGTCAAAAGTGTAATTATTTATTGAGGAATGCCTAAGAACCAAAAGCTCTCACCCATGATATGTTTCTGGGACCCATTTTCACATGGACAAGGTAAAAATCAAAAGATAGATATTGTTCAGTCATGTCTGATTCTTTATGACCCCATGAACCATAATGTCCATGGAGTTTTCTTGGCAAAGAGGCTGGAGTGGTTTGCCATTTCCTTCTCCAATGAATTAAGTCAAACAGGGGTAAAGTGATTTTCCTACAGTCCCACAGCTAGTATCTGAATCCGAATTTGAACTCAAGTCTTTCTGACTCCAGGCTCAGCACCCTATCAAGTTAGTCACCAAGTGCCTCAATGATGGATATAGGGTATCAGAAACTGGACATTTAACTAATTCTAGCATTTGTTTTCTTCTCTTTTCTCTTCTTTTCCTTTCTGCTTTAATTTAATTGATTGATTTGCAGTTGGGAAGAGATAGCTTCAAACTACGATGACAAGACTGTCTTTTGTAAAATAAATTGGAAAAAATACTGTAAATTCAATGTTTTATCCCTGTGATAAGAGACAACTGCTTTGAATGATCTGGTTTTGATGAAGTCACAAAATTGACCTATGTTTGGGGTTCAGTTCAGACAAAGGAGGGCATTTTGTTATAATTCATTTGCAAGCATCATTTTATAAAACAAACTTCAAGCTTAAAGTTCCAAATAAACCTATTATATTTTTTCAGTTTTTACCAATTTAATACATTGTCTTCCATAGCTGAAATAATACTGTTTATCATTTTGAGGTTGAGCAACTATATGCTAAGATTCTTGTCTCATAGTTGATAAATTTTTTTTAAATTGAGGTAATATGCCATGAACTTCCTTTTCTCCACTCTTCCTCATCTCTTATTATGCAAATGCTTTCTGTCACTATCTCTTCCTCCACTTCCTTAACCTGAGGAACCTTATTCCTCTTTACTTTTTCAAATTATCCCCTTCTATCCCTCCTCCTTTGATGTATAGCCTCTCTGCATCACAACTCTTTCATCATCTCTGTCTACAAGCTCCTTCCCTACTGCCAATAAACTATTTCATGTCTCCTTCATACTGAAAGGGAAAAATAAACCTCACTTGATCTTTCCACTCCTGATAAATATCATCCTACATCACTTCTACCTTTTGTAGCTAAACTCCTAAAGAGGACATCTACAATAGGTAATACCGCTTTCTCTCTTCTTTCATACTCCCAAAGAAACTATTTATCCAAAGGCACTAATGATCTCTTAGTTACCAAATGCAATGGCCTCTTCTCAATCCTCTTTTTCCTAAATGTCTTTGCAGCTTCTGACACTGTTGATTTTTCTCTCCTACTTGTTGCTCTCTTCTCTCTAGGTTTTCAAGATACCATTCCCACCGAGTTATCTTCTTACCTATCTGACTTCTCCTTCTCTTTCTACTTTACTGTATCTTTTTCCAAATCATGCCTTCTAACCATAAATGTCCATCAGGGTTCTGTCCTGGGCCTGTTTCTTTCCTCTTTCTACACTTTTTCACTTGGTGGTCTCTTTAGCTTCCATGGATTTAATTATAATCTCTATGCTTAAACTCAATATGCCTAAACCAGAATTCATGATCATTCCCACTAAGGTCTCCACAACTTTTACTTCCATATTAGTATAAAGGACAACATCATCCTATCAGTCCCCAAGGTTCACAACCTAGGAGTCATCCTGTATTTCTCATTCTCTCTCAGTACCCCCCATATCCAATCTTTTGCCAAGATCTGTCATTTTCACCTTTGTATCATGTCTCATATTTGTTACCCTTCTCCCCTATGAAATTGCAGGACCTCCAGATTCGGAGACTGGTGCTCTATCTACTCTATGCACTCTGCCACCTAGCTGTCCCTCATCTATGGGCTTTTTTTTTTTTTTTTGCAGGGCAATGGGGGTTAAGTGACTTGCCCAGGGTCACACAGCTAGTAAGTGTCAAGTGTCTGAGGCCGGATTTGAACTCAGGTACTCCTGAGTCTAGGGCCGCTGCTTTATCCACTGCGCCACCTAGCCACCCCCCCAATCTATGGGCTTTTTTAATCTTTTCCTCATACCTAGAAATTCTCCCTATGCCTCCACTCTGACCTTCTTGGTGTCTTTTAAATTTCAACTAAAATCATAGCTTTTACAAAAAGTCTTCATCCAATCCTTCTTGATTCCAATGAATTCCTACTCTTAATTATCTTTTTACCCTGTTTATAACTTGTTTTCTACATATCTGTTTACATGTTATCTCCCACATTATACTGTCAGATCCCTGCCTTTGGCTTCTTTTTCATATCCCCAGTGCTTAGTTTAGTTCCATGAAAAGAACAGATGCTTAATAATATTGCTTCATCCATTAATTCACTCAATTCATTTAATGTAATAGTACTCTGGGAGGGAAGTAAAGCCTTTGCCTGAAATGAAACTGTTAATATTTACATTAATATTTCTATTCAGGTGAATCCCATGTCAGTACATTGAAGTCAAAGAAATGTCTTTGTAGAGACTTTCCTGGATAGATTAACAAAATGTTACACAATTCATAGTATTGTTTTCTTATTGTAATGCTTTTTCATCAGTTACATCTTCAACTGTCACCTATTTTGCCTTACTTCATGTTGAGTTTTACCTAGAATTCTTAATAAACAATTGGCCTGGATATCAACTATGGACATCATCAAAGAACATGGAATATTTTGTCTGTTTTCTCTACTTTAGAATGAATGAATGAACTGATTTTTTTTATTTACTCACCTTTCCAATTCAGTTAAAAATGATGAAGTAGGTTTCTTAAATGGAGTGTCCAGCCTACAGTCAGGAAGACCTGAGTTCAAATTTGACATTACTCACTAGCTATGTGATCCTAAGCAAGTCACTTAACCCTGTTTGCTTCAATTTCCTCAACTGTAAAATGAGCTGGAGAAGGAAATGTCCAACCACTCCAGAATTCTTTCAAGGAAACCCCAAATGAGGTCACAAGGAGTTGGATATGAATGAAAAATGACTCAACAACAGATTTCTTAAGTAAAAAAAAAAACCCTGTTCTCAGAGTTAGATGGGAAAAGATAGCAACATTCATAGTTCTTTAAAATTAAATTTTCAAAAGGACAAATAAGAGGTAAACAGATACTATAAAGTAGGGGAGAAGAGAGGAGAAGAAAGGACAGAACAGGAGGATAGAGGAATCCTCTGTGGCATACTAGTATGATATGTGTCCTTTCAGCTTAGGCTATATTTGTCCCAAGTCTTTTCGACACAAGAAGATGAGTTTTATGCCCTTGAATTCTGTCAAGAACATAGAAAGCTTGTGATATTTATACCAAGGTTAAAAAATAAAAATGACCTATTTTTTCCCTTTGAAACTTCTCTCTTCCAGCATCTTCACACCTTTTTCTGTTATTTTTCATTTTGCATTGAACATGGCACCAATTAATGCACATCAAGGCCCTTTTTTATAGCTTTATGAAGCATCCCCATGCCCGAAAAAAATCTAGTCTGCAAGTGCTTTGCCTACTTGTGCAAATGCTAATTACTTCAACCCTTTTATCCTTAAGCTAGAAATCAGTAGCATAAAAGCATATCACTAGTTTAAGAAATGCAACTTTCTAGTTACAAAAATCAGTTTTTAATCATAACTCTATCATTAAATCAGTCATACAGTAATGGAAAGATCATCTCAGCCAATCACTTTATTATTTAGATGTAAAATCCCATATACAGAGAGGTTAAATAATTTGCTCAGTCAGGTTATACAGTCTATTAGTGGTAGTGCCCAAAATGAAATAATAATTATATTGCACTTTGAAAGTTAAAAGCATAATGCATTTGTAAACAATTTTAAAATGAAATTTTTAATCAGCCTTTAAGATCTTACCAGATTGGGAGCAGTTAGGTGGTGCAGTGGATTAAGCACCAGCCCTGGAGTCAGGAGGACCTGAGTTCAAATCTGGCCTAAGACACTTGACACTTACTAGCTGTGTGACCTTGGGCAAGTCACTTAACCCTCATTACCCCACAAAAAAAACAAACAAACAAACAAAAAAATTAAGATCTTACCAGATTTAGTACTCTCCCTTTTCACTACCCTCTGCCTCTCTGATTAGAAGATGGGGCTATAAGCTCCAAAACTTCATTTGAAGAGAAAGTTCAGCTTAGATATCTCTAAATTTTTCATTTAGCCATACTACTTTGGATATTTTCTGACTGTGTCAAGCTTTTTTTTTTTTAAAAAAAAATGGCTTTTATTGATAGCAAAACATTTTTTTAGTTTTTTTTTTAATTTTTAATTTTACATATAAGGTATTTTATTTTTTCCGTTACATGTAAAGATAGTTCTCAACTTTTGTTTATATAAGCTTTACAATTTCAGATTTTTCTCCCTCCCTCCCCTCCCTCCCCTCCCTCCCCCCTCCCCTAGACAGCAGGTAATCTGATATAGGTTATATCTATATATCTATATACCTATACATATAGATATAGATATACACACACATATATATATATATACACATAATAACATTAATCCTAATTCTGCATTAGTCCTGTTATAAGAGAAAAAATCAGAGCAATGATGCAAAACCTCAAAATAGAAAAAAAAACAACAGCACCAAAAACAAAAGAAATAATATGGTTCAATCAGCATCTATACTCCACAGTTCTTTTTTTTTTTTTCTTGGATTTGGAGATCCTCTTCTATCATGAGTTCCCTGGAACTCTTCTGTACCATTGCATTGGTGAGAAGAATATAGTCCATCACAGTAGGTCAACACTCAATTTTGATGATACTGTGTACAATGTTCTTCTGGTTCGATAGCAAAATATTTTGGCAATATTTACAGTATCCTTTTTTGTAATTTGAAATATTATTGAATTCCTTAGGAGTTCTGTGTATGTCTCTCCAAAGTTGTTCTGTTATTATTGTTTTTCCTATCTTTACCTTTTGAAACTGACTTCATGATGTGATATCCCATATTGCAATACTTCTTCAATTGCTCAAAGTGAAGTTGTTTCTCTAGGACTTCAAAGAACATTGGATAACCTTTCATTTACATGTGCCAAGCACTGGAATCTTTGATTCTGACTGGGGCAACGTTCTATGGTACAATATGCCAGCTCATTAAGGATTATAAATTTAAAAGTTACATCAAATACCCCCACCCTATTCAATGGGAATTTAGTTTCTGAAGCTTTGTCCAGTCTTATTTCTGATAAGTTAAGTATGGAAAATGTAGACATGTGCCTTGTAAAATAACATTCCACATAAAACTAATTTCTTTCTTTTCCTGTTTTTGTTTAGAGTCTATTTTTTGGCCACTGTTTGATCTACAAATTGTATCGGCTTTAGACAAGACAGTCACACTGCCTGGTTTAGTTGAGCTACATATTACTACAGTCATGACCCTTGTTGAATACCAAGCCTCATTGTCCTCCATTACATAAATGCTATCAGGAAGTGGTTGAGTCAGTTAAACTACTCATTTATATTTAATGGGACTATGTAAATCATCTATTACTAGTGCCTACATTTCTATTGAACTTGTTAATCAATTAAAGACAGAATGAACTCATTTGGCCCTCCTCATCCCCAAGTAGAATCCTGATGATTTTTATTAAGATGTGTGTTGGATCATGCCTCTGCCAAAACAATATTGCCATGGATGTCTTCACAGGTTTTGTAGTCCCTAACCTTGATATTTAACCAGTAGAGTAGTAAATTATTGCCACATTTCATGTGGTTAGAACCTATAGTACAATTCAATTGAAAACAAATATTAAATGAAATAAGATCTCCAAGATCTAGTATATTTTTTAAGAATATGAGGTTGATGAATTTATTTTCCAGTATTTGTAAACCTGTATGGGAGCATGATTTCTTCTCTCACTGGTATTCTTTTTTCTTTTGATACCTTGTCCAGTGAACCCAAAAAGTCTAGGCCATTTTCCAGACTTGTTTCATTAGTCTGTTTTCAAAGTTGGAATAGCTTTTCATATGAGAATTTCTAGACTAAAAAGAATTCATACGGGTCCATGTAAGGTGGAGGACAAATGTTAATTAAGATCCTCTCCATCAGTAAAAGCTTTGTATTAGATACTCAGTTTTCTGAGACATGATCAGAACTTCACCCATATTTTTCATAGTTTGATGGCACTTATCATCAATTTGATAGTCATCTAGATAACTGGATCTCCTTAATGTTTACTATGGAATTCTGTTAAGATAATGTTTCCTTCCTCATCCCATCTTCTACCATTAATAGAAGTAGCAGGCTTATTCAATAATTCTGACAATCTATATTTTAAATTTATTGCCAAATAAGACCTTGATCCAATTCTTTTGTAAAATTATATTATCAGCATTGCCATACTTAAGAATCAGGTAATTTTATAATTAGAAAGACTATTAGCATTTATCTAATATAATCAACTTATTTTACAGATGAAAATGTTGAATTCCAGAGTAGTTAAGTGATTTGTCCAATTTCCCAGTTTGAACATAAAGCTTAGTATACTTAACCACCTCCTGCTGCCTTTTTATATTTCAAATAAGTGTTGAATGAGATCTTGAAATGATTTTTTTTTTTAGTGAGACAATTTGGGTTAAGTGACTTGCCCAGAGTCACACAGCTAGTAAGTGTTAAGTGTCTGAGACCAGATTTGAACTCAGGTACTCCTGGCTCCAGAGCCAGTGCTCTATCCACTGCTCCACCTAGCTGCCCCTGAAATGATTTTTTTGGCAAAATAATAATATTGAAAACCTAAACATTACCAGTCTAATAAAAACTTGAATTTATATGATAATTTACACAGTACTTTTCTCACGTTTAGTGATATATATAAGTTCTATATTATGCCCATTTTTCAGATGCAGAAAATGACTCACTGCGATGATATGTGTAAAGAGTTTTATAAATGATAAAGCATAAGAAAAGTGCCAGTCATTTCATTTTATGTCTTGAGGTTATTCTTATTGATTTGCATTCTTACCCTGCACAAATGCCATTTTCTTGAAAAAAAGAAAAAAAAAAGAAAAAAAAAAGAAAAAAGGAGGTTATGAGTAAGGAAACTGTTTTCACTCTGATTAATGCTTTATCTCTGCAAAATATGTCACTATCAAGATGTGATCTGCTTTTTTGACAATGTCCTTCACGTTTTGCCTGTCACCAAGACTTAGCTGGGTAATTATGAATCAGGGCCTTATATATTTGCTCATATTTTCCTTTCTTATCAGTCTTGTCACAAGAATGCAATTTCTTTGCATCATTTCTCTCCTTTTTCAGATGATTGTAACTTATACTTCATATTTGAGCACTTGGAGCTTTTTAGTCAGAGTGTCCTTTTCTGTCAGCAGTTGTACTTTTTATCATGTACCAAATTTTGAATTTTCTTTTTTTTTTCTTTTTGCTTTATTGCTAGATGATTAGATTGCTAAAGATTTATTATTGTAGAAGATACTGTCTTGGATGCTGCTGATTTATTGAATGTTTAACAATGCTGAATTACTTACACTGTAAAAGTTATTCTATGTTCCATGACCATGGAAAATATTTAGGAACTTGGGAATCATATCCTGGATAATGGATTTGGAACAAATTCTGTTTTTCTCATGCTAGATGATCAGAAGAGTAAATTCACAATAACCAGAATTAAATCTTGGGGGGATGAATATTTCTTATGTAAATATAAATTGAATTGCTTGTTTTTATAGACAAGAAATTACAAGGTATCATTCATTTAATTGATTTGCTGGTTTGTTTTTCTTAACTTACTTTTCCCCATAATTTAGTTTGCAGAAACATTGTCTAGAAACAAGACTTTTATATTTTCTATGTATTGAGAATATTGACATATATTGCCAAGGAAGTGAAGAAGGGGAGGGAGAGATGAGAGAAAAGAAAAAATACTGTTAGTGGAGCTTTTCAGCTATTTTCATTCCCTTCTCCTTGAATCCATTTGAAGTTTAAGAAAGAAGGCAACTGTACCACCCCAGAATGATAGTTTTTTTTAAAACTTATGAAGAAAAATTTAGTATAAAAAATACCAGTCAGTCCTCTTTTTACACATGCTTTTTCACAATCAAGCATCTTACTGCCTTTTGAATCTTCTTTAACTTATTCCTTCTCCACATTTTTACAACCCAACTACCTAGGCCTCTAAAATATTCCAGTTCCTCCTCCAATATGAAACTCCATTCCCTGACATTGTGAATTAGCAATGATTATGTCCAATGCCTGGCATGCAATTTTATCTCCTCATCTCTGAATAGTAGTTTCTTGGCTTCTTTCAAGAGTCATTTCAAAATCCTCCTTTTTAAAGTATTTTATTATTTTCCAGTTACATATAGGGATAGTTTTCAAAATTTGTTTTCATAGGATTTTTAGTTCCAAATTTTTCTCCCACTCTCCTTTCCCTCCCTCCTACCCAAGACAGAAAGCTGTATGATATAGGTTATATACATACAATCACATTAAACATATTTCTACATTAATCATCTTGTGAAAAAGGAATCAGAGCATAAGGGAAAAACTTCCAAAAAGAAGGGAAAAAAAAACAGTCCAAAAGTAGAAACAGTATGGTTCAAACTGCATTCATAATCCACAGTTCTTTTTTATGGATGTTGAGAACATTTTTTATCATGAGTTCTTTGAAAATGTTTTGGATCATTGCACTGCTGAGAAGAGCCAAGTCTATCACCATTGTTCATCACACAATGTTTCTGGCATCCTGTAAAATTTTCTCCTGGTACTGCTCTTCTCAATCAGTATCAGTTCATGTAAGTCCTTGCAGGTTTCTCTGAACTCCTCCTGCTCATTGTTTCTTACAACACAATAGTATTCCATTACATTCATATATGACAACTTGTTTAGCCATTCCCCAATGGATGGACATTCCCTTGATTTCTAATTCTTTACCACCACAAAGGGAGTTACTATGAATATTTTTGTTCATGTGGGTCCTTTTCCCTCTTCAATTGTCTCTTTGGGATAGAGAACTAGCAGTGGTGCCACTGGGTCAAAGGGTATGAATAGTCCCATAGCCCTTTGGGCATAGTTCCAAATTGCTCTCTAGAAGGGTTGGATCAGTTCGCAGCTCCACCAACAATGCAATAGTGTACCAATTTGTTCACAGATCCTCCAATATTTATAATTTTCCTTTTTTGTCATATTAGACAATCTGATGGGTGTGAGATAGTAACTCAGAGTTGTTTTAATTTGCATTTCTCTGATAAATAGTGATGTGGAACATTTTTTATGTGGCAATAGATAGCTTTGATTTCTTCATCAAAAAAACTACCTGATCATTTCTTTGACCATTTCTCAAGTGGGGAATTACTTACATTCTCATAAATTTTATTTAGTTTCCTATATATTTTATCATTCTAATTTTTATTCTGTTTTTTAATTAATTAATTAACTTTCTTGTTTGCCACAAACTTTTTTTCATTTTTTCTAGTTGCATGTAAGGTTAGTTTTCAACATTCATTTTCATAAGATTTAGAGTTCCAAATTTTTCTCCCTCCCTCCCTTTCCTGCCCCCTCTACAAGATATCAATGAGGTTATATATGTAGAATTCATAAGTGCTCTTCTTATCAGTTCTTCCTATGGGGGTGGATAGTATGCTTCTGTCATTAGTCCCATGGGATTGTCTCAGATCATTGTATTGCTGAGAGTAGTTAAATCATTCACAATTACTCATAGAACAATACTATTGTCACTATGAACAATGTCCTCCAAGTTCTGCTCATTTCACTTTGCATCAATTTATATTAGTCTACCTAGGTTTTTCTGGGATCATCCTGTTTGTCATTTCCTATAGCACAATACCATTCCACTACAATTATATACCACAGCTTCTTCCATCATTCCTTAATTGATGGATATTCCCTTGGTTTCCAATTCTTAGCCACCACAAAGAGTTGCTATAAATATTTTTTGTACAATTTTCTGCCTTTTCTCTTTTTTACAATTACTATTAAGTGCTTCCCTCAATCCTATTCCCTTCCTCATGATATTTACTCTATTATCTATCTTCTTTCACCCTATCCCTCTTCAAAAGGGATTTGATTTTCTCTGCTCCCCAATCTACTCTCCCTTATTTCGCCCCTCTCTCTTTATCTCCTTACCCTCCTATTTTCTTGCAGGGTTAGATTATGCCACCCAATTGAGTGTGTATGTTATTCCCACCTGGATCTAATTCTGATGATATTGAAGTCTTTGAGCTAATTCTGATGAGTGTTAGGCTTATTTACTGCCCTGATTAAATAGATTTCTCCACCCAATTGTGTGTGTGTGTTAATCCCTCCTTGAGGCAACTTTGATGAGTTTAAGGTCTATGAGCCTATTCTGATGAGTGTAAAATTCATTTACTGCCTTGCTACTCCCCCACCTCTTCCCTCACTCCATAAACCCTTTCCTGTTTCTTTCATGTAGGATTTAACCCAACGCTACCTCTGTCCTTCCCCCGCCCCCAGTGCATCCCCTTCACCCCTCAATTTAACCCTAAAAATGTCATCATGGAACAGCTAGGTGACACAGTGGACAAAGCATCCACCCTGGACCCAGAGCTATCCCAGCCAAAACCTGGCCTCTGACACAATATACTCACCTACTGCATGACCCCAGGTATGGTTCTCTAGGGTCTTGTATTTGAAAGTCAAATTTGCCATTCAGTTCAGGTCTTTTAATCACCAATCCCTGAAATTCCTCTTTTTCATTAAAGTTCCATTTTTTTTTTCCTCTGAAAGATTATGGACAGTTTTTCTGGGTAGGTGATTCTTGGTTGTAATCCCAATTTCTTTGCCCACTGGAATATCATATTCCATGCCCTCTGGTCCTTCAATGTAGAAGCTGCTAGATGTTGTGCTATCTTGACTGGGCTTCCACAGTACTTGAATTCTTTTTTGGCAGCTTGCAATATTTTCTTCTTGACCTGAGATCTCTGGAATTTGGCTATAATATTCCTAGGAGTTTTCCTTTTGGGATCTCTTTCTGGAGGTGATCTGTAGATTCTTTCAATTTCTATTTTACCTTCTGCTTCTAGAATATCAGGGCAATTTTTCCTGACAATTTCTTGGAAGATGATGTCTAAGCTCATTCTTTGATCATGCTTTTCAGATAGTCCCATGATTTTCAAATTATCTCTCCTGGACCTATTTTCCAGGTAAGCAGTTTTTCCAAGATATTTCACATTTCCCTCTATTTTTAAATTCATTTGGATTTGCTTTCTTGTGTCTTGGTTTCTCAAAAAGTCACTAGCTTCCATTTGTTCAATCCTAATTCTTAGGCAATTATTTTCATCAGAGAGCATTTATGCCTCCTTTTCCATTTGGCCAATTTGGCTTTTCAATCTGTTGACTTTTTTCCTTATGTCTTTCCTGCATCACCCTCATTTCACTTTCCATTTTTTCCTCTACCTCTCTAACTTTATCTTCAAAGTCCTTTTTGAGATCCTCTGTGGCCTAAGACCAATTCATAATTTTCTTGGAAGCTTTATATATAGGGCCCCTGAGGATTACATCTTCTTCTGAGGATGCACCTTGATCTTCCTTGTCACTAAAGAAATTTTCTATGGTCCTCACCTTTCTCTGTCTGCTCATCTTGCCTTTCTTTTACTTGCCTTTTGACTCCTTAAAGTGGGGGCACTGTTTCCAGGCTGTAGTATCTGAAGCTTCAGAAGTCCTAGGCAGCATGATTTAAGGAAGATCAGGTTCTTCACTCACCTGGCCTGTTCCCTGGTCCATAGATGACCCCAGACCATCTTGCCAATCAACCAGCTTTGTGTTGTGGTTGTCAGCTCCCATTAGCCTGTGCCCATCCCCCACCTGGGCTGCTGCTACTTGAGCCTACCTCCTGGTTCACAGCAGGGGTAAAAAACCCAAGTTCTGCCTCAGCACCAGCATAGACCCCTGTAATCTCTCCCCTGTCAAGGGCTCAGCCCTCTCACCATACTGTAAACTTAGTTCCATGTGACACAGATGATTCAGAGGCTCTGGGGGGTCTCTTTCTCTGGTGAGGCCTTCCTAGGCCTGGATCTGTGTCAGGGTGACTGTAGGGTTGGACTTCACTCCTCTCTCAGCACAGCACCTCCCTCCTTCGACCCTTCCAAGATGTCCTTGTTTAGAAGATGATTTCAGCACCAGAGAGTTCATTGATGGCTTCTTTATTTTTCTAAAATGGATTTATTTAAGATTTTATTTCCTCTTGAAGTAACCTGAGCAATTTGTATTTTTATACATATTCATCCATTTCCTTTAGATTGTCAAATTTATTGGCATACAGTTGGGGAAAATAGCTCCTAATTATTGCCTTAATTTCCACTTCCTTGGTGAAGAATTGCCCCTTCATTTTTTTTTTTTTTTTTTTTTTTTTTTTAGTGAGGCAATTGGGGTTAAGTGACTTGCCCAGGGTCACACAGCTAGTAAGTGTTAAGTGTCTGAGGCCGGATCTGAACTCAGGTACTCCTGACTCCAGGGCCAGTGCTCTATCCACTGCGCCACCTAGCTGCCCCACCCCTTCATTTTTGATACTGATAATTTGGTTTTCTAGGGGTTTTTTGTTTTGTTTTGTTTTGTTTTGTTTTAGTCAATGAGGGTTAAGTGACTTGCCCAGGGTCACAAAGTTAGTAAGTGTCAAATGTCTGAGGCCACATTTGAACTCAGGTTCTCCTGAATCCAGGTCTAGTGCTTTATCCACTGTGCCACCTTGTTGTCCTGAGTTTGTTTTTAATCAAATTAACCAAAGGCTTATTTATTTTATTTTTTTCATAAAATCAGCTCTTAGTTTTATTGATTAATTCTATATTTTTCTTAGTTTCAATTTTATTCATCTCCCTTTGATTTTAAGGATTTCTATTTTAGTATTTAATTGAGGATTTTTAATTTATTCTTTTTATAGCTTTTTCAGTTACATGCAATGCATTTTTAGATGCACTGATCTCCTCTTTCACTTTTTTATTTATGTGAGCATTTGGAGATATAAAATTTTCCCTAAGCACTGTTTTGGCTGCATCCCATATCTAACTTTTCTAACATTCTCTTCACCTCTTTAACTTCTTATTTATTCTGTGGTTAGATTAATCTAATTCTGAGAGGATAAGGTTTAGATCCCCCAGTAGTATAGTTTTGATATCTATTTCCTCTTGTAACTCATTTAACTTCTCCCCTAAGAATTTGAATTCTATTCCCTTGGTGCATATATGTTTACTATTGATATTACTTCATTAGCTACTGTACCTTTTAGCAAGATGCAATTTCCTTCCTTATCTCTTTTAATTAGATCAATTTTTGCTTTTGCTTTGTTTGAGATATAGATTGCTACCCTTGCTTTTTTTTTTTACTTCATCTGAAGCATAATATATTCTGCTCCAACATTTTACCTTTACTCCATGTGTATCTCTCTGATTCAAATGTGTTACTTGTAAACAACATACTGTAGAATGCTGGTTTTTAATCCATTCTGGTATTTGCCTCCATATAATGAGAATCATTCACAGTTAAGATTACTAACTGTTTATTTCCCTCCATCCTCTTTTCCCCTTTGATTATACCCATTTTTTCTTCTTGTACCCTATTCCTCCTCACCAGTGTTTTGCTTCTTACCACTGCTTCCCTCCATCTGCCCTCCTTTTTATCAGCCACCCTTACTTTTCTTTCCCTTTTATTCCCTGCTTCTGCCCTCCATGCTATCAGTACCACCTTATTACCCTTACCCTTTTACTTCCTTGAAAAGTAAGCTAACTTCCCTTACACAAATTGGTGTGTATGTTATTCCCTCCCTGAATCAAATCTGATAAGAGTAAGGTTGAAACAATGACTCCTCCCTTCTTTCCCTCTATTGTAATAGGATTTTTGTTCCTTTTTTATGCTGTAATTAACCACATTCCATCTCCCTCTGCTTCTCCTCCCCCATTCACCTTTTATTCTGCCCCTTAAGTTTATTTATATCATCACATTGAAGTCACCTTAATAACAATACCCCAGTAGAGATAGAGATCTCAAGAGTTATAAGTATTATCCTCCCTCATAGGGATGTAAAAAGTTTAACCTTATTGAACAAGCCTTTTTTCCCTGTTTACTTCTCTTAAGTCTTGTATTTGAAGATCAAATTTTCTGTGCAGTTCTAGTCTTTTCTTTAGCAAACCATGAAAGTTCCTTATTTCATTGAATGTCCATCATTTCCCCTGAAGGAGAATGATCAGTTTTGCTGGGTAGTTGATTCTTCCTTGTAATACAAGCTCCTTTGACTTCCAGAATATCATATTCTAAGGCTTGCTGTCCTTTAATGTTGAAGCTGCCAGCTCCTGAACAATCCTGACTGTGGCTCCATCATATTTAATTTTTTTCTTTCTCGATGTTTGTAGTATTTTCTCCTTCAGCTGATAATTTTGGAATTTGGATACAATATTGTTTGGAATTTTCCTTTTGGGGTCACTTTCAGAAGACGATTAAAAGATTCTTTCAATGGTGATTTAGTCCTCTGATTCTAAAATATTGGGGCAGTTCTACTTGATAATTTCCTGCAATCTGATGCCTAAATTATTTTCTTAATCATAGCTTTCAGGTAATCCAATAATTCTTAGATTATTTCTCCTAGATCTATTTTTTCATGCAGTCGTATTTCCAATGAGATATTTCACATTTTCTTCTATTTTTTCCATCTTTTGATTTTTCTTGCCACATTCTTGGTGACTCATGGATGTATTAGCTTGCATCAGCCCAATTTTAATTTTAAGGCATTATTTTCTTCAGTAAGCTTTTGCACCTCCTTATCCATTTGGCCATTTTTTTCTCCCATTTGGTCAATTATAGTTTTTTTAAGGAATTGTTTTCTTCAGTCATTTTTTTGCTTTTTTTTCCAAAATAATTCTCATTTCTATCATTTATTTTCTCATTTTTTTCTTCTTCTTCTCTCACTTGATTTTTAAAAGACTTTTTGAGCTCTCCCAAGAAGGATTTTTGGTATTGAGAAAAGATCATCTTCTCACTTGAAGTTTCACTTACAGGCATTTTGTCAAACTCATCTGAATTTGTGTTTTGCTTTTTCCCTTTTACCATAGAAGATATCAATGGTAAGGGTCCTTTTTATTTCTTATTCATATTCTAGCTTCTTTTTAAAATTATAAAGTTGAGGTCTGCTCCCATGTACTGGGGTCACTGTTGCAAGCTTCTTGTGTTGGATTATAGGGGCCAGGTCACTGGATTTCTGTTCTGAGGTCTCTGTGGCTTTTGGATTCCTCACCACCCTAGGCTTGCTCCCTGTGTTGAGATGGCTTGACTAAGTTGTTCCTGTCCTTTGGTTGCTTATCTAGCTGGCAGTTTGCCCTCCCAGGCAGGGATAGTGGGTCTCACAAATGCTCTATTGTGCCACCAGCCTTTTGAGCCAGGACCAATGGGCCTCAGTAATTTATTTATGCTGTGTCCAGGAACCTCCTACTGACCTGCCCAGACCCCGTCGGCAGAATGCTCTCAACTGGGCTGAGTTTCATTGTGCTGAGCAGTCCTCCCCTTTCACCCAAGTGAGACAGAATTTTCCTGAAGTCTTCTAAATTATCTTAAGTAAGAAAATTGTGTCTTTTTTTTATTTTTGTAGGTTCTGTAGTTCCAGAATCTGTTTAGAGGCTTGATTTAATGTTGTTTTATTGAGGGAAATTTGGGAGAATTCAGGCAACTTCCTGGCTTCTCTCCAACATCTTGGCTAAACTGAACCATACTGACTCTACTTTTTTTCTTTTTCTTTTTTTTTTTTGCTTTTTTGAGGATTTTCCCTTTTGTTTTGATGCTTCTTTAACAAGATGATGAATGCAGAAATATGTTTAATGTGATTGGACATCTTTAACCTATATCAGATTGCTTTCCTTTTTCAGGAGTGGGGAGGGAAGGGAAAGAGGAAGAAAAAATTGGAACTAAAAATCCTATAAAAACAAATGTTGAAAACTATCTTTACATGTAACTTAAAAATAATAAAATACTTTTATGATAAGAAAATAAAATGTTGATTTACTACAATTTTGACCATTGAAGTCACTCTACTCTTAGTGAACTCCCTTTTTTTTGGTGAGGCAATTGGGGTTAAGTGACCTGCCCAGGGTCACACAGCTAGTAAGTGTTAAGTGTCTGAGGCCAGATTTGAACTCAGGTCCTCCTGAATCCAGGTCTGGTGCTCTATCCACTGTGCCACCTAGCTGCCCCCTCTTGGTGAACTCTTAAAATCGACTACATAGAAATGGATGCAAGACACCACATGATGATTAGTGAACAATATAACCTAAGTTTACATGAAATTTGTTAGCAACAATATCGCATTATCAAATCATTTTTGAACTCGTAACATAATAAGATCCCCATGCTTTCCCATACACACAATTTACTGTGAATCAAGAATATCCTATATTATAATTACATAATTGAAACTTCATTCCATGCATGCGGTAAGTGTTATGTGTATAACATATTTTTTTCTATTTCTTGATTTGGGCCCATCATCATGTCTATTGATTTTTTTTTATATTTCTAGGTTTTGACTTTATTATTCAGTATATTTCTAACCCCATTTCACTCACAAATTTGAATATATGTATATGTGTGTAAGTATGTGTGTGTGCATATCCTGTGATGCTAATTCTCATATTAATCAGGACTTTAGTATGTAGGAAAGAAGTTTGTTTCATGTCAGGTACTGTGCTAAGAAATTCACAGATACTATTTCATTTTATCCTCATTATAATCCTGCAAATTTAGTGTTATTTTCTCCATTTTATATTTGAGGAAACTGAGGTAGATAGAGATTAAGTGGTTTTCTCAGTCATATAATTAGTAAATGTCTGAGGGAGGATTTGAACTCAGTTTTTCCTCACTCCATGATCAGTTCTCTATTCACTATGCTAACTGACTTTAACTGTATGATTACACAGTTAATCAATAAATCAGTCTTTATTCCAGTCACTGTGCTAGGGATTAGGTAGACAGCTTTATGTCTAAGTTGGTTGCATTATAAAGAATATATCTCTTTACACATAATTTATTCATAATTATATAATAATCAATCCAATATATCATAACCATAAACCTTGAGAAAATTCAAAATTATTTCACATCCAACATGGTTTTCTTCCGTATCCATTTAAGAGGCAGAATACTGCAGTAGATACAATGTTGGACTTGGAATCAGTATAATTGTATTAACGTACACAAATGTGTGTATGTGCATGTGTATGTGTGTATGCATGTATATACACAGATATATACTGATTAATAGCTATCTGTATACACATGTGTATATGTACATATGTGTTCATATACACATATGTATTGCCACTTCTACAGCTGAAATTTAGTTACCTCTTCTTGGTACCAACTAATACTCTATTCATTATCCCCATGGGATACTATGGTTATTTTGCTTTCTGGTAGGAATTATCTAAAATGTATTTCAACTTTTTAGATAAATGGATGGATGGATGGATGGATGGATGGATGGATGGATAAATGATAGATAGATAGATAGATAGATAGATAGATAGATAGATAGATAGATAGATAGATAGATAGCAGTTACATAAATACTCTAAAAATTTTAGCTTCTTTCAGGTAGGGATTATGTTATTCCTTGTACTTGTAAGGCCAATGCTTAAAGATTACTGGTATATACTAGATACTTAATAAGTGCTTATTGATTGGTTGGTTGATTTGTGATGTTCTTTATATCATTTGAGCTTTATAACACCCTTATGATCTGTGCTCAGAAGAGATATGTGATTTGCCTAGAGTTGTATCACTAGTTAGTATCTGAGGTGGGAATTTGTCCCAGGTGTTCTTGAACAGCCCTTTACTCTATTATACTCAGTGGCTTCCCAGGTGAGCTAGAATAAACAGCATGGTGAATACCCATCAGAGAACAACTTACCACCTTCTTCAAAAAACAATGGCAGTTTTGCAGCACTAGAATAGTGAATTAATATAATATGCATGTCCTGTCCTCTTATGCTGCTCATTTATATGCCCTACATCTGAGCCCTCTTTCTGAGTGTATAGTTCTATTGAAGAACTGTGTATTTGTGGAAGAATTTTGGTTTCATGAGGGGGAGGTATTCAGGGTGGTGGTAGAGATAGTCTGTTGGTAATTTAATCACTATACCATTTAACTAAATGCCTTTTATCTAATTGTACTCTCAGTGAATTGATAAAATGGCTTCTATTTTTTTCTGGCAGAGGATTATAGTTATTCATTTATCTAGAACTATGGGAATTTTCTAGGGGTCAAAAGGCAAGGAGGAACCTGAGTGCTAAGTATAATATTCCAATGTTCACCACAATCTTCATAATCATACATTTTAATTTAAGGCATTTGGTAGACTTTACCATTAATAAAGAATACATTCTTCATGATATCAGTGAATACCATTAATGAGCATATGAATCTTTGTTTTATATCTTCATAGATATTAATAAGCATATGATCACTAAAGTTACTTATATGGTTTAATTTATTAAGAAATAATATAATGATATTGTTAGAAATAATATATGATCCCAAGATATTTATTGGGGAACACTATTGAAGAAAAGCTTTTAAGGTTACATTTTGCTTTACTGAGTTGAATAATAATATTGTTGTTGTCATTCATTGTTACCATCATCATCATCATACTTATTTTAGCCAGATTTTTCTTTTAATTTAGAGAATTCCAGTGAAGAAACTCACTCCACCAATGAAGATTAGCAATTGCTTTTCAATTTTTACTTTTAAGGAGTTTTCTGAGGACAGTAAGAAATTAAGTTCCTTGGTCAGTCATGGATGTGTCATAAATGGTAATTGAACTCATGTCCTCCTAACTCAAAAGCAAGCCCAATATCCACCATTGCTGAATTTCTCTAATAATTTTTAATAATAAACAAAGAATAAAATCTTGTGTTTTACATATTTTTTCATTCTATTTGTAAGGGGCCAAAATTCTAGCTAATCTGTCTAAAATATCTAATGAGTAATTGCCAATAAGTTATAAGCTTTAGCAAGAGTTCAGATTTTTTTTTTTTTTTTGCGGGGCAATGGGGGTTAAGTGACTTGCCCAGGGTCACACAGCTAGTAAGTGTTAAGTGTCTGAGGCCGGATTTTGAACTCAGGTACTCCTGAATCCAGGGCCGGTGCTTTAACCACTGCGCCATCTAGCTGCCCAAGAGTTCAGACTTTTAAGTATTTATTAAGGAGAATAAGAATTTGGTGAAGAGAGAGAGAAAAGCCTAGATACTTCTATCAAAAGGGGAGTGCATTTTTTTCTCCACTCTCCACCAGAGTCCTGATGAAAGAGAGCGAGAGCACCAGCCTTGCCCCTCTTCCTCCCAAAAGCAAACATCACTTCCTAAGGCCAAAGAAAAAGCCACATGTCTTGCCCTCAGGCACCTTCTCCTCATGGTGGAGCTTTCCTACAGTAAGTCTCCAGCAGGTGGCGTAATTCCAATTGTTACATATTAGACGACTGGATAAGTACTGTCTAATATAGAAAATTGCATGAACAGTGCTTTTGCTTCCCCCATATTTTCATTAATGGTAGTATGTATGCAGGTCATTTTCCAAAAGATTGCATGGAAATAAATGAATAAACAAAGGGTTTGGTAGCTGCTAATAGTCTTTCTATTAACATCCACCACTTTTATAATTGTCTATTGTAATTGTCAATGCCTCTGGTCCATGCCTTCATTAGTTCTGTAGTCCAATCGTATAATTTTGTTGATTAGGAATGGGAGATGCAGAAGTGAAACATCTTATACAAAATTATATAACTTGTGAATTTCAAAGCCAAGAGTAGAACCTAACTCTTTTGACTCATTTTTTCCATGTTCTTTTGACACATAAAAGTTATTTTATTTCATTTGTTCTGGGACACATTATCCTTCTAAGACCAAGAATACTGCAAGAATTCTGGGCTGGGAATCAAGGAATAAAAGTTTCATTTTAAATCTTTTCCAGAATCATTCCATTATGACAGCTTAACTTGTGTATGTCTCTGTTTTTAGATCTCGTAAGTGGAGGTAATAACCTTTATCTCTGATCCTAGAAATGTGAGGTATTTTAAAGAGAAATGCTATGGGAAGGTTACTTGTAAATGCTACTCCCAGTGGCATGCATATAAACCAGTGAATTTTCCTTATGTTATAAAGGCCTTTGGAACAAATGGGAAGAAAAAATATATCCTATGTTCACCAATAATCTGTTCTTTCTTAAGATTCCACTTTGTTTCTCAAGAAAACTCATCCAAAGAGCTAGTGATCAAATATCCAAACACAAGGACCAGAAGAGGAGCAATCAAAAATAATAAGGAAAAATAGCATTTCCTTAGCCTATCCATAGCCTTCTATGATCCTGCCACCCCTTTTCACCCTTCTGTGAGTTCCCTGATTCATTTCATACTATGCTGATTTGGCAATAGCCTTTTTATGAAGGCTGAAATGGGAACTGTTTCCCTGGCTGTTATCATATCTTTACCTGACTTTTGGATACTACCAATGCATTTTATCCCTTTTACAATCTTGTCTGTTTTGAATTAGTCAGGCTATATTTATGTCAACAAAACACATACTATTTGGTTGTTTTGGCTTGGACCCAATTATTTTCAATATTCCTCCTCAGGAATCCCTATTGGGTTCTATCTCACTTTATGCTTATGCTTCTATTTGATAATATGGTTAGGTTATATTGGCCCTGTTTGCCCTCCCCACAATTCCTAGAGTCACCAGTGCAAAGTGAATGTGCTTTCCTTTATCCTCAAGGTAGCCTTCAAATCAAGTGCAACAGTGATAATCTAAAAAGGGTCAGTATGATGGACTTGAAAGGCCCTTTTCTACTATTTTTATAAGGCATGTTTTTTCCCCCAGGTGCTGTGTTTCTTTAATAGACTTTTCAATTTACTTTATGTTGCTGTCTTTGTGATATCAAGAAACACATGATATCAAATAAACAAGAGCAGTTTCTTATTAGAGCAGTACTTCTAGGAGGTCTTATTGCTATTGAATTCTAGTGGTGTTTTCATTTCCTATCCTTTATTGTTCCTTAAAGCATTTGTAGCTGAGCTGCTTAATTTGTGATGAGTGGGAAGTTTAGAGAGAAAAGAAAGAGAGAGAGACAGAAGGCAACAAAGAGAGAGACAGACACACAGATGGACAGAAATAGAGACAGAGACAGACAGAGAGGAAGGGAGGGATGGGGAGAGGAGGAGGAGGAGAGAGAGAGAGAGAGAGAGAGAGAGAGAGAGAGAGAGAGAGAGAGACTGACATGAATCTTTCAGAGTTACGAGAGAGCCTTTTAAACCTAGAGTTCAAATACATTTTTAAATCTTGATTTTCTCATGCTTGATTACTAAGAATGGTTAGTGTTTCTTTGATTTCTAACAAAATAAAAAGCAGTCGAGAAACAAAACATTACTCTTTTGCGGCATGCATTAGTATGATGTCATCACAAATCTTTTTGTCACTTGTATAAGGGAAGGTACTGGTGTTTGAATGAATTATAAAACTTTTTTTTCTTGAGGACTAAAACTGAATTTCTTGAGGACAGGTATGTCTTACCTGTCTTTGTATTCTCAGAGACTGAAATTGTGCCTTGCGTATTTCAGGTGCTTAGAATTTGTTAAATTACTAATTGAAAATTCAGTTCAAACTAAAAATTTCTGAAAATAGCTGGACCAAGCAGGATGGAAATTAATAGAGAGTTGCAATGTCCTCTACTTCTCTGAAAATTCAATGGATCTGTGCTCTCATTCATGTGTGTATTCTCTTCAATGATAGAGCTCATAAGCCAGCCATTACTTTTTATTCAGTACAATTCTACCCTTTCAGAAATCATCACAAGATACTCATCATTTAGGAGCCATCCTTCTATATCTCTTGATATTGATTCGTGGGGACAGGCTATTGGTTTTGACCTTTCCTTACATGACTGCCTCACTTTGTGGTGTAGTAAAAAGAGTAATATTTCTGGAGTCAGAGTTCTTGGGTTTAAATCCTTCCTGTGCCACATTATAAGTTGGGTAAGTCACTTTATCTTTCTGGGTTTCAGTTTCCTCATTTCAGTTTCATCAAGATCAAGTTTGAAATCACTCTGATATCTAACTTTCTTATTCTATGACCTACCTTTTTCACTTTTACATGTCTATAATGACATCCTTTATGCCACTTCTATGAAACTCTTTCTTGGTCATAGCTAGCAGTTGATTCATACTTATTATAACCTTTTCCTTTGCCCTTTGGTCAATCAACATCTTCATTTGTTCAGAAACTATTTAATGTCTTTCTCCTATTTATGAACCATGTTTACCAATATATATTTACATCATCCTTTCCACTTCCATTGTAGCACTGATATCAAGTACAATTAATTAAGACAAGCCTTCTAAAGTTCTTTCTCTACATTTTCTTTCCTTTTATTCTATGTTGCAGATATTGAACAATAAACTGGAAATATCTTCATCATGATTTTGTTGTTTTTGTAAATGCTTATCATCCGCACTGCCTTGAATCCACTTTTCTCATGAAGTGAAACTTCTTGATGCCTTCTGATGTATAATGAAAGCAATTATACTAAATATCTTAATTAATTTTCAAGGAAAGCCTATGAACCATTCTACCACTTAACCATAAATTCATTCTTTCTTCTTGTTTTATTTTTAGCAAAATAAATTTGAAGATTCATATGTATGATATGGTTGTTCTTTTTTTCTGATAAAAGTATTTTATTTTTTCCAGTTACATGTAAAAATAGTTCTCAACATTTGTTTATACAAGCTTTCCAATTTCAGATTTTTCTCCCTCTCTCTCCTCCCTCCCCCCTCCCCTAGACAGCAGGTAATCTGATATAGGTTATTTATATATACATATATGCATATACACATAATAACATTAAACATATTTTTGCATTAGTCATATTTTAAGAGAAGAATCAGAGCAATGAGGAAAAACCTCAAAATAGAAAAACAACAGCACCAAAAGCAAAAGAAATAGTATGGTTCAATCAGCATCTCCATCCAACAGTTCTTTTTTTTTCTGGATTTGGAGATCCCCCCTCCATCATGGGTCCCCTGGAAGTCTTCTGTACCATTGCATTGGTGAGAAGAATCTAGTACATCACAGTAGATCAACACACTTTGTTGATGATGCTGTGTACAATGTTCTTCTGGTTATCCTCATCTCACTCATCATCAGTTCATGCAAGTCCTTCCAGGTTTCTCTGAACTCCTCCTGCTCATTGTTTCTTATAGCAGAGTAGAATTCCATTACATTCATATACCACAACTTGTTCAGTCATTCCCCAATTGATGGGCAACCCCTAGATTTCCAATTCCTTGCCACCACAAAAAGAGCAGCTATAAATATTTTTGTATATGTGCGTCTTTTTCCCTTTTTTATGATCTCTTTGGGGAAAAGACCCAAAAGTGGTATTGCTGGGTCAAAGGGTATGCACAGCTTTATAGCCCTTTGGGCATAATTCCAGATTGCTCTCCAGAATGGCTGGATCAGTTCACAGCTCCACCAACAATGCATTAGTGTTCCAATTTTCCCACTGCTTCTCCAACATTTATTATTTTCCTTTTTTGTCATATTAGCCAATCTAATACGTGTGAGGTGGTACTTCAATCTGATAGGTGTGAGGTGAGATTGGTGAACATGGCCGTAGACTTCTTGTCTGAGCACGCTGGGATCAGTAGACCTTCTGGTGCCTGTCCTGTGGGTATCCCTCCAGCTGGCAACCTTCCCTCTTGGCTCAGGGCCTCAGTTGCTCGGCTATGTCCCACAGCTTCCTGTTGACTTGCCCCACCCTCCCCACATGCTGCATTGCAGTGAGCTGAGCCTCCCTTTTACCCAAGTGAGACCAACCTTTCCTGAAGTCTTCTAAATTATCTCTGGTTGGAAGACTGTGTCTCTCTATCTCTTTGAAGGTTCTGTATTTTCAGAATCTGTTTAGAGGCTTGATTTAATGTTCTTTTTGAGGGAACAGAAGGAGAGCTCACACGATTTGCTGGCTACTCTCCACCATCTTGGCTCTCCTCCAATGTGGTTGTTCTGATATTGTGTCCATGAGCAAGGGTGGTAATGACCAGGAATTCATGAAACAAATACCATCCAATAAGTTAATATGTGTAGATGAGCTAAAAGAATAGAAACCTTAGCACCTGTATCTCCTTTTCTCCTACACTGCCATGATGTCTGCAAAAGTGGAAAGTGGCCACACAAATCAGAGGACATATTTTGTTTTACTTTCCTTTGTTTCATGGAATGTCGTGGTCAAAGATTTTATCACCTAGTGAAGCAGAGCCTCTACATATATCATTGTATTAGTTCTTGGTAACCAGATCAGGTCAGGTTAGGTTTAAACCTTTCTACTATAGTGGGACCTACAAAATCTAATATTCAAAAACATTGAGAATCCAAAGTCTTCACACAATGTGTAGATGTAAACATATTTGACCTTTGTTACCTGAGGAGTAAATTATTTCACAGACAAATAACAAACAAGGTATTGCTGTTGATGGAAAGAACACTGGATTAAATGTTAAATGATACTTTTTCAAATTCCAACTCTGTAACTTATCTTCTTGGATAAGCCACTTAACATCTTTGAGGCTTTGTTTATTTAAATAAAGCAAAAAAGAAGGGACTGGATTACATAATCTTCAAGGTCCAGTTTATCCCTAAAATTTTATGATTTTTAAAATTTTTTTAAAATATAGGAATAATGCAAACTGGTATTTGTACAGCATCATAAAATTTACAAAGCACATTACCCATGTTTTTCCATTTAATATTTGTGGTAATTTTGTGAAGTAGGTACTATTGTTATCTGTATGTTACAGATGAAGAAACTGGGGCTCAGCTTTAGTGACTTATTCATGGTAACACAGCTGAAAACTATCTGAGGCAGAACTTAAATGTATATATTCTTGAGTATAAGGCCAGCATTATACCCACAACACTATCTAGCATCCAGGAAGAAGAGTCTGATTAAAAGAAAAAAAAATTAGTAACCAATGATGGAATTATAAGCATCAGTACAGGGAAATGTTAGCCTTTCAGTTTGCCATCCCTTTCTCCATTATCATAATTATCCTTCACAAATTAAGGCTCTCAACACCTCTTGTTTGGACTATTGCAATAGACTTCTGATTATTCTCCCTGAATCAGATTCATGATTTCTCCAATCTATTATCCTTATAGCTATCCAAGTAATATTCCTAAAGCACAGGAATGACCATATTATTATCCTGCTCAAAAGACTTTGGTGTTTCCCCTTTTTCTAGGATAAACACAAATTAATCTGTCATTTGAAACCCTTTGTCATCCAATTCTAGACATTTTGCCGAAATATTTACTCACAAAAGATTTTCTAACTAAAATTAATTTTCAGGTACTGGTTGGTTTATACCAGGGGATTTTAACAATTTTAAGGTATGTCATAGGCCTCTTCACCACTCTGGCAAAGGGAACCCTAATTAAAAAATATTTTAAAAAATTGGTAGATATGCTAAATTTCAGTTAGAATATAATAAAAATAATCTAACCATTTCCTCCCCATTCAAATTAAAAGACTACCTAAGGTCTCTCCATGAATCCCATAATTAAAACCCTAATACTACATGATATCTGAAATTCCTTTTAGCTCTAATATTTTGTAGTACTCTGATACTAAGACCTGGACTTATATTATTTGTTTTCCCTTTTTTGTTCATTAACGTCTCATTAACAACCTGATTGTCCTGTCAGGAGACATGTCTCATAAGGCATTTCATTTATTCATTCATTCATTTATGTATTTTTGTATTTATTTGTTTATTCATTCATTTACTTGCTCACTCAATCATTCACTCACTTATCTGTCTGTCTGTCCATCTGGACATACAATAATCCATTTGTTTGTTTGCATGCTTCCTTGCTTGATATTCACTTCCCTAGAAACTTATTCTCCTTCTCAGGAGGAGCAAAAGGGTACATTTTGCAAGATCCTGTTCCTACAGCTTTTGTGAGAGCCTGCTGTTAAATTTTCAGTGTGAGCATTTACACCTTTGTAATTGGCACACACTACAAATCAGGTCTTGATTTATTACTTTGCTCATTATCTAAAGGAAGTGATGGAGGAAATGTTAATAATTTAGATTAAATTTAAAAGTGTGTCATGATTGAAGGGGAAAGTGACAAGTGTTGGAGGGATGTGGAAAAATTGGGGCACTAATTCACTGTTGATGGAACTGTGAATCGATCCAACCATTTTGGAGAGCACTCTATAATTATGCCCAAACAATTCTTAAACTGCCTATACCCTTTGACGCAGGAATACCACTATTCAGTCTATTTCCAAAGATGATTAGGAAAAAAGGAAAGAACCTATATGTTCCAAAATGTTTATAGCAGCTCTCTTTGTGGTGGCAAAGAAATAGAATTTTGGAGATTCGTTTCAATTGGGTAATAGAAAAACTAGTTGTGGTATATGATTGTGATGGAATACTACTGTGCTAAAAGAAATTGTGAGTTAGTTTATTGTAGAAAAAATATGGAAGGGCTTGCACAAAATAATGGAATAAAATGAGCAAAAAAATGAGAATGCTGTATGCAATAAAAATACTGTTTCAAGAACAATTTTGATTGACTAAGTCATTTTAACTATAGTCATTTGACTATTTTAACCCAAATTAATACAAAGGACCTATGAAGGAATATACTATCTGCATCCAGAGAAAGAACTGGTAACTCAAAGTGTGTTTAGAATAATTTTGCATATATATGAATGTGTACACACACATATTTGTGTCTAATGGTAGCCATCTCTAGAGTGCAGGGGGAGAAAAAAAGGGGAAAAAAGGAAAGCAGTGACATGACAACTTTATTATATATTTGGAAGGAATTGCAAGCTATACAGAAAAGATTAACACTTTCATGTTCAATTATCTTTTTTTAAAAATCTACTATATTATAGACATGTTTGTGTTATTTTATAAATTAAAAAGGTACCAATATTAAAAATGTGTCACATATAGGAATAAATTATACATATATGAATATATGTGTATATATGCATATATATGACTGAAGGGGAAAGTGATACATGTATGTGTACATACATAGATACACGTACATTTATACATACATGTATATGTGTATACACATGTGTATATATGCATGCATGTATATAGCATGTGTGTGTATGTCTGGTTACTAAACCTTTCACATGCCTCTGTTCCTTCTCTAGATTACTTTTGTATTGTGTCTAATATTCACAAAATGAGACAACCTCGGTGATTTTCCCCACCCTGACTTGCTTTCCCAGCATTCAGCTCCCTAAAGCTAGCTATTTGTCAATATTCTTCACCACAGTCCCTGGGCTAGCCACAATACAGCATAATAAAACTTCTGTAAAGAATGCCCATGTCAAGAAAAAAAAACACCCATGTATTTTTGGTGTTTTTGTAGTCATCATGCAATCTTGTGACTAGGACCTTGTTTCTCATGTTTCTTTTTGTACCAAAGAGATGATTTACTGATAGATGACATATGGATTCCACTCAGTCCATCAGCTACATTTTTTCATTGTAAATTAATGAATTTCCAAGAGTTGTACATGTCATGTTTCATGTTGGTTTGCATATTAAGCATTTCTGAAAATTAATTTTCTCAAAACCTGACCATTAAATTTTCTGTCCTGCAGGGTTGAGCAACTAGAACTAAAACCTTGTGAACCTCCATGGATGTATAAACCCATGGCTCCCTATCTAAACAATCTGTTCATCTTGAAATTTGTTTAAATTAGTCCCAATTATGATAACATGACTATTTTTGTAGGATATGTTTTTTATTTCCAAAGTATGTCTCACATGCTTATTTGTTTGCTTATTCTGAAAAGACTCACGTAAGATTGTAGGTCTAAGACTTCAGGGAGGCCTAGGTAATAATTCATTAGGGGTCTAGAGAAAAGGAAGCAACAGCATCCAGAGGAGTACACTAGTATTTCTGCCTATGTGGGTAGTAGGTATAGTTAAACAGGGAGTTGGAAAACATGACCTCTAAGGATTCAGGGGATATCATAGTCTGTAAGTCAATAAATATCGATTAAGTTCTTACTATGTCCCAGGCACTGTGCTGAGTACTGAGGAAACAAATGCTGAATAGAAAGATATCCCCGGCTTATCATCTCATTAGGGTAGATAATACACAAAGAAAGCTGGAAATCATTTCAGAAAGTGGGTATGGAAAGGAGATATCCAGCTTGAGGGAAAGATGAAGAAGTACAAAGAACCAAAAAATTGCCAGAGGTGTCCAGGATACAAACAAAAAAAGTTTCATATTTATACTAAATTTCTAAATTTTTACTAGCTTGCTAATTTCCAAATTTATTTTAGCTTGAAATATATGACTTTGAGAAAGAGTTATGCGCTTGATATATATTTTCTGACATTGATACCACGTTCAAAGAATTCCCAGGAAGTGCTAGTTTCAAGTTAAATGAGTATAAAGCTCTTTGTGATGTATTGAGAGGTCAATTGAGTCAGTAACCCATTGCATACTAACTAGTGACAGAGCGAGTTCTTTCCTTCACATAATTGGGTCGTACTATGGAACCATGTCTCTCACCTTTGGTCAATCTACCATCTCCTGGCCGGGCATTATTATTGCTAATAGTTTCTTCAAGGAAGCATTTAAGAACTGGCACTTGGTCCTAAGGAAACGCATGGACTATCTCTGCTGTAATGCAGCTTCACCAAACTTACCTAGGTGTTCCTCTCTAAGCTGACCTATCAGTAAATTACTTTAGAAACTTCAAATATTTAACATTAGAATGAAAACTAATGACAAAAGAACACTTTCCCCATTATGAAGAAATTTCCTATCACTTCCCATTTAGGAATACTTGAATTCTTTAGATGCCAATTTGTTTGCAATGCACAGTAAAATACAACACTCATAATAATTTCTAATGAAATAAGTATAAGTACAGGTTATGGGGGGGAGCATTATCCCCCCCCCCGCTTTTTTTGCAGGGCAATGAGGGTTAAGTGACTTGCCCAAGGTCAGACAGCTAGTAAGTGTCAAGTGTCTGAGGCCGGATTTGAACTCAGGTCCTCCTGAATCCATGGCTGGTGCTTTATCCACTGCACCATGTAGCTGGGGGAAAAAAGCATTAATATCAGTAACTTAGCAAAAAGAAAAAAAAGCTAATCTATTATGTGTCATATATTCTCTAATTATTCCCCACCACAAGATAGTATCTTTATGCTAAGAAAAACCTTATTGATAATGTGGTCCTTTGGAACATAGTAAAGAAATAGTGGTTTTTAAAGAAGGTACAGTTTCACCTCATTATTCTAGTAATTGTCTTGTGGTCAGACTTATTTAGTGCTTGAGTAAGTAAAAAAAATAGACATCATTTAGTCCAAACCTTTCGTTTTATAGTCAAGAAATCTGAGGCCCTTAAAAAGTAAAGTAGTATGTACAAGTCTATACCGTAAAAGAGAAAGAGAATGTACGAATGCACACAAGTCTTAAAACCCCAAGATTTGGGCTTTTCTTCTACGTTAAAAGATCCAAAGGTACAAGGTACTTTAATAAAGAGCTACAGAATTAAAAATAGGAAATTCTAAATTCTATATCCTGCATCTTCCTAATGCCTACTGTCATATTAAACCTGTTTTAAACCTCTCTCTATTCTCTTTATTTAATACAAACATGTTACCTCTAAACATATCTATACCTTATAATCATTCTGTCTCCACCACTTACAACCTGTGTGACCTTATACAAGCCACCTAATTTTTCTGAGCCTCAATTTCCATATTTGTAAGAGCGAGAATCATAATAGTTGCACGAGCTTTTAGGGTCATGATAAGGATAAAAAGAATTTTTTTTTAAAAATTAAACTATTATGTAAACCTTAAAATACTGTGTAAGCAATATGAGTTGTTATTGCTATAGTATTGTGCAGACACACTTGTTCAAAATCCTAGTGAAAGAGGAACTTCCATTGTGATATTGGGTGTGGTGTACTGCAGATGAAAGGTGGGATTTTGCCTCTTTAATTTGAAATTATTTTATTTTTGAAAGACTAGGTAACCAGAAATGGCTATACATTATTCAATAGCCCTCTCAAGGACCTTTCTTATTTTCCAATCACCTGCTATAAATTTTGTACTGAAATTTAAATAGACTGTCTATCAGAAAAATAGAAGGATGTAAATAAAGCAAGAGTAAGAGGGTAGATGCTTTGTCAGCAATCTCCTAGATTACCTGACAATGCCCCAGTAGAGTTCAGCAAAGATACTTGTACCCGAGAAGAAAGATACTGGGTTCCTATTTGTTCATGAAGCTATTTACACATGAGTCATCAAAGTGATCTCTAAATCTATATACATGAAATTCCTAGATCCCAATCGCATATCAATTTCATAGGCAAGGGAGTTAAATAGTAAGATATCTAACTTAGAATTTAGTTCTTTGTGCTCCTTTTTTGCCATAACTAGAAGCCTGAAAAGAGAAGAAAAATACTCTATTCCTTAGGAAGGGCTGATTAAAGGGATAGAATATAATGCACAATGTGTTTGTTATATATGATTAATGCTCCTTTTATTAGGCATCTATTCTTTTAATTAAGCTGTTTTTCAATTAATCTTTTTGAATTAGTGACAAAAATGGAAAAAAATGAAAGGGAAGGCAAGTTATGTTACAGTAAATTTGAGTATTTCTTGACTGATAATCCTGTGTCCTGGGCTTGTTGTTATTGACCACTTTAAGAAAACTAATTTAGTTTATACTTGTTTTATTTAAATATCCTAATTAAAGATGTTCTCAGTTCTCATTTGGTCAATTTGAGCAGCTAGATGGCACAGTAGATGGAATTCAGGACCTGGAATTAGGAAGACCCGAGTTCAAATCTGACCTCAGATATGAGCTGTGTGACCCTGAGCAAGTCAAAACCTCTATTTGTCTCAGTTTCCTCATCAGCAAAATGGGAATAATAATAGCACCTACCTCCCAGTGTTGTTCTGAGGATAAAGTTAGATAATAATAGTGAAGCACTCCACATGTGCCTTGCACATAGTGCTATATAAATGTTAATTGTAATAATAATAATTACTATTTTTAAAATAATATTTTACATATATATGTTAATTTAACAGTAGAAAAAAGTCTCTATGACAAACTAATTTAATTATGTACTTGACTGGCATTTAGTGCCAAAGATTTATAATGATAGAATGATAGGATTATAAATTTAGAGATAAATGGACTTTAGAGGGCATTGAAACCAACTTCCTCATTTTACAAGAGAATATTGAGGCCCTGCCAGAGTCTAATTGACTTTCTAAGGGTCACACTGCTGCTAGTATCTGAAGTAGGATTCAAACTCAGGACTTTCTAACTCTAAGTTGAGTTCTGTGCCCGTTACTTCCTGAAGACGAGATATGAAATCTAATCACCCTTTTTGCTACCAATGTGTCACTGTGACAAAAGCATTGAATTTGGAAATAGATGATTTTGTTTTAAATGTTGATTCTGCCCCTTGTTACCTATGTTACATGAGGAAAACCATTTAGCTTTCCCGAACCTTGGGTTCCTCATACAAAAATATGAGATCTAATACGCTAACGATACTTTCAGCTCTAAATCTATATTCCTATTTCCTTTTTGCCTTTGAGAAAATCAATCAACCTCTGCATTATGATTTCTTCTTCATTATAATGAAGTTATAGATTAAAGAGTTGATAAGGGATCATTGAGATCCAAAACCTAAGGTGCTATAATGGCATGTATTACATAGCTACAGAAAGAGAGAGAGACAGAGAGAGACAGACACAGAAACACAGAGACAGAGACAAGGACAAAGAGACAGAGAAAGAGAAAGAGAGACAGAGAGAGATAGAGACAAAGAGAGACAGGGAGAGGGAGACAGATAGAAAGAGATAGACACAGAAAGAAACAGAGAGATAAAGAGAGACACAGAGACAGACAGACAGACAGGCAGACAGACAAGAGAGAGAGAGAGAGAGAGTTGTTTCCTCCCAAGTGATGATCGCTTGATGTCATAACACATATTGGGAAATAAACCAAATTGTTCTAGATGTTTTAGGAAATGACCAGGTTATTAAAATGTATGATATCTTTTTTTAATACCTTTATTTCCTATTATGTTTTGCAGCTCTTATTCCCAGAAATTCATTCCTTTAAAAAAAAGAATGAAAAAGAGGGAGAAAACATATAGCAAAATGAATCAGCAAATCAATCAAGTCTAACATTATACTCAGTGTTCTATAGCCATAGTTTCCCTACCTCTGCAATGAGGGAAGAGAAGTGTGGGTAATGGAGGCTTAATTAGCAGAAAGGAATATATTTGCCTGTGATACCAGAAACAATAGTAAATAAAAGGCATATCACTCAACTGTGGAGGGAGAGATGAAACAGTTATAAAGCATTATGAGATTATTTAACTGGGGAGAGAGACCAATTTGTAAAATGCAAAAAAGGATGAATACTGGAGTCTCTTCGGAAACATTCTGTGTATAGGGCCTGGGCCAGTGGATTCAATATACTACAGAAATCTTGAGAAAATGGAGGTACTCTGGTATGGAAGTGAGTTTGGGAGCTATAAATAAAGTTGGCTAAGACAAGGCTTTACAATGTTTTTCCCCTTAAGTCTTGTCAAAGTACGTGTCTTTTGGTTTAGAAAATGCTGACCACTTGCTGGAGATTGAGACAAATGAAGGTGGGGTGGAGAGGAATAAAGGACAGAGCAGGAAGAGATGATGGCACTGAAACAAATGACTGGAGCCTGAAACTATATCTGCCCCTGATTCTCAGGAGATAAGTATAACTGAGAAAAAGTTTGAGGCAAGCCTAATCTAGAGTAGATGGAAGGCAAGTCCTATACCCAAGAATCTCTGACTTTGAGTCCCTATGTGACTTTGAGCAAGACACTTAAATTTCCTAGTTTGCAGTCATATTTCAAAAAAAGGAGTTTGAACAACATCTTCTCTCCTAGCTCTAAATTCCATGGTCTATGACCCCTAGTAACGGCAATTCAGATAGCTGGTAATATTGTTTTCTTCAAAAGACAGGAAAATCAGAAAGTAAGCAAAACAGGCCTCTATTGGACAAAATATGTTACAAATTCCATTTGGTGAAGTTCACATATCTTCCACATAGAAGATAAGGTAAATATAGGATCTAAGGAAGAAAATGACAGGAGCCATAAATTAAGGCTCAAAAGAACTATTCTTAGGGTGACAAGGATTTTATAAAATATGTGCTAAAGGTAGGATAGGGGTTAGGAGCAAATGTTATTTATTTGTGAGTTTTCTATATCTATTCAAAAGACCATATTCTCCTAGAGAAATTAGGAGAGGCAGTGTGTTCAGATTATTATAAATATCTCAAGTTTTAAATAAAATTCAAGGAAATTTTTAAACAGCATATATGAAGCTTAGAGGAGACAACTTTGACCTTTTGGGAAATTTATGATTGCCCTTAGAATGAATTTATTCACTGATATGCTGCTGAGGCAAAGGTGGATACATTTTAGTTCAATTAGAAAAACAATTATTAAAGATCTAATCTCTCCAGGGTACTACACAAGTTTCTAAAACTGCAAAGTTAAAGTTAAAATAAAGCATTCACAAGTTATGAGTCTCTCTTCCTTGGTTGATTGTCTTGGCCCTGGGCTGCCCCTTATCCTGCCATGGCTGCCACCATGCCCTGAAAAATCAAGGAAATAAAAGATTTCTTGCTCACAGCCAGGTGAAAGGATGCCAAATCTGTCAAGATCAAGAAAAAGAAGGATAATGTGAAATTTAAGGTTCACTGCAGCAGGTACCTGTACACCTTGGTCATCACAGACAAAGAGAATTCAGAGAAACTTAAACAGTCTTTGCCTCTTGGTTTGGCTGTGAAGGAGCTGAAGTGAAGGAATCATTCAATGTTACACCTGTATTAAAATGTGCTATAAAAAAATAAATAAATAAAGTGTCCACCTGCAAGAAACTTAAAACTAGTAGATAGCATAATAAATATTCACAAACACTTAAAATGTCAATTGGAATGTACTTTAATGAAGGAAAAGGGTCAGATTGACTAGGTTTTTACATTTGGGAATTAAATAGGCTTGACGTGGGCTTCAGGCAGGAAGTGGTACCTGAATTAGCTTTGAAAATAGAAACAATATCTGCTATTTTCAAATGCTTTAAAGTTTGTAAAGAGCTGTGTATTCTAATATGAGCCTCCCATTAACCTGTGAAGTAGGCTTTAGAGACATTTTTAATAGACATGATTAACATTTTTTTTAACACAAAACCATGTTAATATCCACGGCAACTACTCAGGTTCTCTGAACAGACATGCGTATTTACAAGATGTTTATTAGAGATGATCAATGCAGTCTTTTCTAGAGAAAGGCAATTAGTTTCTAGGGGCTTTAGAGATCACATCAAAACTACAGCAAAATTGCTTATTGTGGCAGTATAACCTATAGCAGAAGTGTAGCAGCCATTACCAGCCATTCTCGATGGTTTCTTAAGCACAGAAATTGGACTAATGCCAATAACTCTGGGACAGGGATCAGATGCACCAAGACAGATTGATAATGCTCAGTAGTTTTGTGGGGTACTGTGTAGGATTTGCCATGTCCAATAGAATAGTAGACAGGTTGGTCATAATTGGCTAGTGAAAGATGTCAAAGAGTCTTCAGAAGAAAGAAAAGAAGTTTTTACTTTATTTCATAGTAAGAAAGAACTATTGAAGAAATTTTGTGCGGGATGATAGCATTCATGGATAGTAGTTGCTTCTTTAGAACATTTGACACCAAAGATAACTGCTAATAGAAAACAAACAAAAACAAAACAAAACACAACAAATTGAACCTTGTACTCACTCACTCTAATCATTTTCTGAAAAAGCATGATTATTCAGAACCTCATGGTTAAGTATAAGTTCCTTCACTTGGAAGAAAAAAAGTGTAGAACTTTTCCCAGGACTTAATCATTGTGTCTTTGACTAGGTGACCCAGCATCTAAAGAGAGAATCTACTATTTGTCTTCAGTATTTTCTTCTCTAGTACTAGGGTCCTGCCTCAAATTTGCCTTGTGCTGAAACTTGAGTAGAAGTCACTTCAGACTCCAGAACCAAGGCCTCAAGACTCCCTACGTCTCTTGTGGCATCTCTCAACCTTTTGGTATTGACTAGAAGTTACATTAGGCATTATTAAATGTATTTTAGAGCTGAAAAAACTGAGATTAAGTGATTTGCCCATGAAAGATTTAATTACGTAGAAATATAGGAAAAGTCCTTTTCAGTCATGATAAACATCTTGTGCAAACAGAAGATGAGGTCAGGGATCAGTAAATAATGCATGCTGAGTGAAAGGGAATAAGGCATTCTAGTGGATAAAACTTGGCCCTTCTCAAAAGGTTGGGAATGTAGATATTTTATTTGGAATCTTCTGAATACAAATATTTCTTCACTTTGAGATATTTTCCAGTAATGCCAAATTCCAAAGTACTGAAGTAAAGTTGCAAATGTAGGCTAGTGACAAATTGTTGAGGTTCTTAAGCAAAAAACAAATTTAAGTTTTTTTTTTTCCATAAGCAAGAAGAAACCACTGAAGAATTTGCAGGAGTGACATGACAGAATCTATGCATAAGTATGATAGCTTGCAGCAACAGAAAGTCTGATTAGAGTAGGAGAAATGACATGTTAGGAAGTTAATAGAATCTTGCTGCCAGCAAGTTTTCCACTTACTCATATGACTTGTTTTCTGGAATAGTTATGAATGAGAGGATGAAATAAGCAGCTAATGAAGATGATTACTGACACTACTAGGACAACAACTAGCAAGAGCCATAATGTATAAGGACTACAATCTAACCTACGATATCTATAAGTTTTATCTTCCTTTAAAAGGAAGTTAGAGGGATTTAGTCTATGTTCATTGCTTTGTCTTCTCAAATTATTTGTGTTTAAACTATGAATGTTCCAAATAAAATTTCTTCCTTTTCTTTTATCCATTTTGTAGAGACCATTAATGTGTATTATGAGATCATTTTTTTATTTGATACTTAACAGTCAAAAAAAGGCAGTCAGACTCTGAAAGTAGAGGTTTTATAAAAAACACATTTCCAGAAGTTATATGCTTTGGCCATAAAACAAGACTATTACAAGTTGCATTACTTTTTTCATCAGTCAGGTTCCCAATACTTTTTGATAGACTGGGCATGCATGCCAGTGAGTAGAATTTGGCCCTTCTAAAAAGGTCATAGGAGGTTGGAAACATGAAAATCTTATTTGGAATCTCCTGATCACAAAATTTTCTTCCCTTTGGGACATTTGCCAGCACTACCAAATTGCAAAATACTTAATGAAGATAGATTATGTTCTTACATACTTTACTTCCCACTCAACACACATTTACTACCCTGTGGTAGAATGAGTATGCTACTGAAATTTTTTGAAACAACATTTAAGTTTTAATGAATGGTTAAATCAAGGACCATATTTTAGCTATCTATAATTTATTTTAGGTTGATATTATTAAAAAAATCAAAATTATTTTGCAATCTGTTAAGAATTTTAAAAAATATATGAGGATTTTAGTAGGCATCAACATAGTGGTAAATGATCCTAAGTAGTAAAATATATTTTCCCACATCAGATATAGGGGTGAAATCAAGTTCTAAAATGAGATAGAATTACTACTCAATATTCATGGCCTAAAGCATCAAAGTACATAAAACCCTCCTAGCAGAATGTTCTTCAAGTAACCTTTTGCAACGAAATAAAACAAAAACAAAAACAAACAAAAAAAAACTTGCTGATATATAGAACAAAAAATGATATTTTTTTCTTTAGCATACCCTGTGAGAAAATTATTAATAATATGGTGTTTTGGGGTTCTATGAGACCCAGAGAGACTTTTCTTGGAGCCATGTCAGAGTAAGGAGAATTTCAAAGGAGATATGGTTATACCTTAGACTGTGAATAGGGACTAAAACCACAACTACCTGAATACCTTATTCTGGGAAAGAGTGTCCCCATTCTTGACTACAATAGTGCTGTGTGAACCTACATAAACATACATAACTTTTTTTTTTTACATATAAGGTATTTTATTTTTTCCGTTACATGTAAAGATAGTTCTCAACTTTTGTTTATACAAGCTTTACAATTTCAGATTTTTCTCCCCCCCTCCCCTAGACAGCAGGTAATCTGATATAGGTTATATCTATATATCTACATACCTACACATATAGATATAGATATACACACATATATATATATACACATAATAACATTAATCCTATTTCTGCATTAGTCCTGTTATAAGAGAAAAAATCAGAGCAATGATGAAAAACCTCAAAATAGAAAAAAAAAACAACAGCACCAAAAACAAAAGAAATAGTATGGTTCATTCAGCATCTATACTCCACAGTTTTGTTATTTTTTTCTTGGATTTGGAGATCCTCTTCCATCATGAGTTCCCTGGAACTCTTCTGTGCCATTGCATTGGTGAGAAGAATATAGTCCATTACAGTAGATCAACACTCAATGTTGATGATACTGTGTACAATGTTCTTCTAGTTCTGCTCATCTCACTCATCATCGGCTCATGCATGACTCTCCAGGTTTCTCTGAACTCCTCCTGCTCATCATTTCTTACAGCACAATAGTATTCCATTGTATTCATATACCACAACTTGTCCAGCCATTCCCCAATTGATGGGCACCCCCTCAACTTCCAATTCCTTGCTATCATGTAAAGAGCAGCTATAAATATTTTTGTACATGTGGGTCCCTTTCCCCTTTCCATGATTTCTTTGGGAAAAAGACCTAAAAGTGGTATTGCTGGGTCAAAGGGTATGCACAGCTTTATCGCCCTTTGGGCATAATTCCAAATTGCTCTCCAGAATGGTTGGATCAGTTCACAGCTCCATCAACAATGAATTAGTGTTCCAATTTTCCCACTGCTTGTCCAACATTTATTATTTTCCTTTTTTGTCATTTTAGCCAATCTGATAGGTGTCAGGTGGTACCTCAGAGTTGTTTTAATTTGCATCTCTCTAATCATTAGAGATTTAGAGCATTTTTTCATATGGGAATAGATAGCTTTGGTTTCTTCATCAGAAAACTGCCTGTTCATATCCTTTGACCATTTCTCAATTGGGGAATGACTTGGATTCTTATAAATTTGATTTAATTCCCTATATATTTTAGAGATGAGGCCTTTATCAGAAGTACTGGCCTCAAAAATTGTTTCCCAGCTTTCTGCCTCCCTTCTAATTTTGGATGCATTGCTTCTGTTTGTACAAAAATTTTTTAATTTAATATAATTAAAATCATCCATTTTGCATTTTATAATATACTCTATCTCTTGTTTGATCATAAACTTTTTTCCTTTCCAAAGATCTGATAGCTAGACTATTCCTTTCTCTCCTAATTTACCTATGGTATCACCTCTTATATCTAAATCGTGTATCCATTTTGACCTTATTTTAGTATAAGGTGTCAGATGTTGGTCTATGCCGAATTTCTGCCATACTATCTTCCAGTTTTCCCCAAAACTTTTCAAGAAACAAAACTTAGGTTTGGATTTGAACATCGGGGTCACATGGGAATCACCTCAGGTGCTTCAAGGCGAACTCCCAGCTTAGCTTGGCTCCCACAAAGTACAAGCCTCAATCCAGTAACTGCTCTGGCTTAAGGCCCAGGGCCATTGGATCCTCAGAGCCTTGTGTGCTGGGTAGCCTCCTGCTGGGAAGCTCAGGCAACAAAGTGGTGGCGATAAACTGACTCTGTCTTTAGGGCTCTGAGAAGATTCCAAATATGGTCTTTTCTCTCAGTTCCCTAAACTGGGGACAATTATAGGACAACCACATTTAATTTTACTCACCACAACCTCAATTTCCTAAAGTGGAGTCAATCAGAGAAGAACCTTACCCTTATGTAGGATATTAACTTCAAATTAAGGATTATTCTTTAATTTTCATTTCATCTAAGATAACTACCACTGGATTCACTGGTATCTATTTTACAAGAATAGGAAGGAAATATAATTTTATTTTTTAGAAAGAATTGAATGTCCTATCATACTTCTTGAAAGTTGTTTTATTGGTAGAATATGGTGATGTATACCTTAAATCCTAGTTAGCCTAAGGCTAATGTATCTCCTGAACTTGAGAATTCTGAGCTGCAGTAAATTAAGTCAATTATGTGTCCAGCTTAATTCCAGCATTAATATGGGAAGTCTCCAGAAGTAGGGAGCAAAAGCCTAAGAAGAGGCAAACTGACCCAACATATCAAAACTCTCATGGTGATGAATAGTGAGATTGTTGATAAGTTAGTATCCACTCCATTTATAGCCTGAGTGAGGTAGAATGATTCGGTCTTTTAAAGATAGACAGACAGACAGACAGACAGACAGACAGACAGACAGACAGACAGATAGATAGATAGATAGATAGATAGATAGATAGATAGATAGATAGATAGATAGATAGATGGATGGATGATGGATGGATGAATAAATAAAAAATAAATGATGTTGTGATATAACACTTGGAGATATTTATAGACCATCAAGAAAATGTATGTGTAGAAATGTTTAGTGTGAAAATTTTGGTAGGAGAACTGGCAGAATATTTCCTCTACTGTTGTTCATTCTAATTTTTTTCTTACTCAAAAAATAAAAGATGCCAGAGATATGGCATCATTTCTTTGTCCTTCAGGTAATAATATTGGACTGGAAGTGTCAGAGAGAGTTCTGGATCTGCTTCTGAGACTGACTTTCAGCAGCTTTCTTAATGCAGGCCAAAATTTCACTAAGGTCTCACAGTTTTGAATCTCTATTGTACCGTAAGCTTCATGTGTTCTAATATAAGGTGAATAATCATTTACAACTACAAAACAGAGATACTAATCATGAACACAAAAGTGCAGAATATTACTGAAAGGGGCTTAAAATCATCTTACATAACCCTCTGACTTCATAGACAAGGAATCTGAAGCACGCTAAGAGTTAATGATTTAGCTAAAGCCTTATAACTTAAACACGCCCCCCCCCCCCCAGCACACATTCACATACACACACAATAGGAACACAAATCCAGGTATTTTTTCCACTTAATTTTAACTAGTAGAGAGTAGAAAAAATTTTCCTGTATCAATTCCATATGACAGTTGAGTACAGTCAGAATAATGGAACTGGACCTCTTCAACAGGGATATGAGAAAATATATGGAAAATCATCAAACTATAGAGTTCTTCAAACCCAAGGTCTACATTGAGTAACATAACCTTCAGAGTGAATAAAAAGTATTGGGATACATGATACTGATAATATTTACATGTTGACCAGAGGATGTTCTCAGGAAGGAGAAGGGATACTGCATGGCAATTTTGCCTGATTTATTTAAATAGTCATCCTAATAATTACTAGAAATTATGTAGCACTTTAAAGTTTGCAAATAATTTAAAATAATTATCTAATTTTATCTTCCTAACAACTCTGGGGTGTAGGTGGAATTATTATTCCCCCTTTTACAAATGAGGAAAATGAGGCTAAGAGACTTGACTAGCATCACATAGTTGTCCAGTGTCTGGGACAGGATTATAACTCAGGTCGTCCTGACTTCAGGTCTAATCAGTCTGCCAATAACATTTATAAGATGAGAAATCAGGTCATTTATGTTGACTCAGTAATGAATCTGACTGCCACAGTACTGCAGTGAGTCGATGATGGTTTTAAATTAATAAAACTTCCTCTTCATGGCTTGAATTGATGTTGTAAAAAGTTTTGGACAATATATTTAAGGCTGGATAAGTAGCTAGTGGTGGAGACACCACTAGAACATGAGGTTCTGATTTCCAATCCAGGGACTTTCCACTACATATCCCTCCCTCTCCATTGAGTCAACAACCAACTACAGCTTTTCTTTGCCACATCACTTGAACTTTTATCCCAAAATAAATATTATGCTGGAACATATAAAAGAACATATTATAAGCCAAGGGAGTTATAATAAATTTCAGCTGAATGAACCTAAAACCCAAAATAGTTAAAATGGTTAAGTGACTTGGAATTTTTTATAAGCAAATCCCCAAATCCAGCCCAGGTTATCTCTTTCATTTAAATGGCAAATCCATTTAAAATTGATTCTATAGGAACATGTATGTTTGTAGCTTATGCAGACTTTTTAACCTTTCATTCTCTAGGAACTTTTCCTTTCCATCTAGTCTTTATAAAAGTTTGCATGATGTATCCCTGGCAAAGAGGAAATAATCAATAAACAATTATTAAGCACATACTATGTCAGAAAGTGAGCTAAGCATAGGGGATACAAAGAGGCAAAAGATAGTCCTGCCCTCCAAATATTCACAATTTAATGGGGGAGATAACTTGAAAACAAATATATAAAAACAATCTTTACACAGGATAAATATCAAGTAATTTTGACAGAAGGCACTAGATTTAATAGGGGTTGGTGGGTTTCAGCTGACACTGAAAGGAAGCCAGAGAAGACAATAGTGAGAACAGAAGAGAGAAAGTGTTCCAGGCATGTTGGACTGTCAGAGACATTTCCTGGAGCCAAGAAATAGAATGTCTTGATCATGGAACAGCCAGGAGGCTGTGTCACTGAATCAAAGAGCACATGGCAGGGAATAAAGTGTAAGAACATTCGAAAGATGTGTTTATAGGAGGGGGGAGGCAGTAAACAAGGTTATGAAGTGCTTTGAATGTCAGAGTATTTTACATTTATTCCTAGAGTATATTGAGTAGAGATATGACATGGTCAGTCCTGTGCTTTAGGAAAACCACTTTGGTGGCTGAAAGAGAATGGATTTGTTTTGGTAAGACTCACACAGGCACAAGCATTAGCTGGCTATTGCAATATTCTAGGCATAAGGTGATTCAGGCCTGCACTGGAGCATTGGTAGTGTCAGAGGAGATAAAAGGGGTGCATTGAAGACATGTTACAAAGATATAATTAGCAGGTCTTGGCAGTCCGTAGGGTCTCTGCTCCTTTCCGCTTTCCATGGTGATATCTGGCTAATATGATAAACTTTTTAAACAGCACACTCTACAGACCACAAAGAAAGTACCACATTTTCACTTAGGAATAGTCTGTCCATCATGTTAAGCTACAGTAGCCACCACTATCAACTGCCCAAGAGAATTTCCTTTAGAAAAGTTCCTGAAAACCTGGAAAGTACCAGGTAGCTTAAAATCAAGAGATTTTAGGCTTTTTTGTGTCATGGACCTATTTGTATCAGTCTACTGAAGTCTTTGGACATTTTCTCAGGGGGAAAAAGTTTTAAAAGCATTAAATAAAATATGGGTACAACGCAACTAATAGTAAATTTATCAAGTTACTTTTAAAATAAAATAATTTAGCAAATCTCTGATTAAAGAACCCTGTCCAATATGGTAAATTATATTTCCTTACCAACTATCAAATTTCTCAGAAACTTCTCCTCCTGCCAAAATGGACTTTCCATAATGATTTTTGTAGCTACAATAGTAATTAGCATATTGCTACAAGGAGACAATCTGGAATTTAATTCAAGTTCACAATAAATGAAGTTTTATTGCATTTGACTTCATTCTAAGTAAATCTAACATAAACTGGAGAGGCATGGACTAGAGAGAATATAAAAATAGATTTTACATTAATTAAATGTGGGGAAAATAATTGCTCAGCCAGGGGTGAGGGAAGGGGCAAAAAAAATGCTTTATAAAAAAAGCAATAATCTTGTTAATAATGGTGTTATTATGGCCCTTTATTGATGTGTCTTGGAATATTCATCAAGCATTGGCACAAGGTTCACATGTGTCTTTAGGTATTAAATGACAGAATCTTTCCCCAAAAAAGTTATGTTTAATTTTTTCTCATTAAAATATTTTATTGATAGATTAGTTATCTGGGAGAGGAACCTTTGATTTGATAGAGTTCTGGACTTGGAGTCTGCAATACCTGAGTTCAAACCTTCTTCTAACACAATCTGACAATGGGAGGGTCACTGAACTTTTCTAAACCTCAGACTCTCTAAGGTCATATATTTTAAACTTATGATATTTAACAATAAAGAGATCTCTCAGAGTAAATCCAAAGTTTTTGATAGACCAACATATTTTTCATCTGATCCTGGGGTTAATAATTTGCCCTGCAGAAAGCGTATGTGGTTTTGTGTGTGTGTGTGTGTGTGAGAGAGAGAGAGAGAGGGAGAGGGGGAGAGAGAGAGAGAGAGGGAGAGGGAGGGGTGGGGCTTTCTTGTTTCAGTGTTTTTAGCAATCCAACAAAATGAGTCATTTGGAATGTGTGTAAACTCTGTTAAATCCAACCAAATGCAAATGTCTTACTGTCTTAGCAACATCTTTTCCTTCTTTCTCTTGTCTGGCATTCTTCAAATGCAAGGAAATGTGTGAATCTATTAGAAGTGTAGAATAAGGTGGGATACTGAGATAAAAAGTTAGATATAACCATAATCTCAGAATCCTTAGAGCCAGAGAAATCTGAATTTCTCTATGATTAAAGAAAGTAAAGAATAAAACTGATTGTAATGTCAGTTCATCTCATTATAGCAGAACCTTCTGAGGCAGTCTATGTCATATTCATCTTCTTGCTTTATCTTTAACTATTCTCAGACTCAGGAGGTGAGTTAAGGGGCCAGAAGGAGACTGCTAGGTTCCATTGTTTCCAACATAGACTTTGGCTATTAAGATTTCTATTCCAGACACAGTTCACTAACAGATGAATCAATAAATAACACAAACCCAAATTAAATTGAAATGAGCATTAAACCAGAATGGCTACCAATAATAATTGTGAGGAAATCAATAGGATTTTGACCCCTATACTAAATGAGCACATATATGTGGTAAAAGTACAATAATTCTGTAGAAAGGTGAAATATGTTCTCTTTTTGTTTCATCTTAGCAACAATGAAGGAAGCCTTCAGTTTCAGTTTCTCAGGGAGATCCAAATACTCAGAAAAAAGGCAGCTGTCCCATGCATAAAATGAATGGTGTACTTAGCCACAAACCAATGCACTCTAAAGCCCCTGTAGAGTAAAACAATTTTGTGAAGGTTCCCTAGGTGAAGTGCTGTGAACAATACATTAATATGTATTATTTTCCCAAATGTTTTTGGTTGTCTTTTCTGGTGTTATTACCTTTAACAGCCAATGATCATACCTTCATCTGGTCTTATGTCATTAGTCTTGACCAATTGCTTTCTCCTCTCAGGTCCAACAAGTGAAAAATGCCAAACGTAATGCCCAGATCAGCACAAAAGAGCTGGTGTGTACTTTAAAATCTTTTAAATAATCACAGTCAATAACAGTTATACAAATAAGTTGCAATTTTTACCTTCCAATAAAATTTGTTGCTTTCAAAACAACCTCAAAAAGTTTTTGCTAACTGACACATTGGGTCAGAAAACATTAGTCCCCCATTCTAGCTAAATGAAGTTTAATTATTATCCCATATCATTTCTCTTTTGCCAATCCCCTGTGTTACCTGTAAGACCTGTCAGTAATTTTAGTAAACAGGGCCCAGGAGGAAAGGCTTTAACCAACCAGTACTTGCATACTCCACAGGGATAAGCACATCTTTATTTTCCACTGGCACAAACAGTTATGTCAGCCACGGTTTGTTGTTTTTTTTTTTTTTGCACATGAACTTAATGATATGATCTCTTCTCTTTTTACAGAATGATTGACTAGTAGGGGTGGGGCTGCTGAAGCCCCTGGCAAAGTCAATTTAATATGTGGTTATACAGCTAAATATTTGTATTAAAGGGAGGATGATCAGCAAGATTAGTTTCTTCTACATCTTAGAGGGAAAAATGCCAACTATATTACATTTTACTGAGATCACTTAAATCACTTGATTAAAAAATATAAAGAGGTTTTGATTTTGATAGAAGAGGTAGCTTGGAAGTACAGTGTATAAAATTTTGGACCTGGAATAAGAAAGACCTGGATTCTAATTTAACTTCAAACAATTGCTAGCTGTGTGACCCTGGGCAAGTCATCTAACTTCTGTCATGTGCAGTTTCTTCATCTGTAAAAAAGATGATAATAATAACACCTAGGTGGAGATTCTATTAACAATCTTACAAGTTTTGTGTGAGCATAAATTGATATATTTGTAAAGCACTTTGCAAATCTTAATGTGCTATATAAATATTAGCTATCAAAAATACACTGTGCTAAATAGAAGTCACATAAGATCCAAACTGAAATTTTTATTCTTCCTTATTTTCTCTGATTATGATATGCTTTGAGTTGGGATTTTGCAGTATAAAAGTAAAGAAAAACTATGGGCATATACATACATATGAATATTAAAATATGTTTTATATATGTATTTATGTTTGTATATTATATATACATATATAAATATGTGTAAATGTGCATATACATCTATACAATATTCATATTTAATATGTGCATGTTTGTATATATGTATGTGTGTATATGTGTGTCCATATATATGTGTGTGCTTATGTATAGATATGTGTATGTATGTGTTTAATTACTGTAGCCTTATTGACCTTAGTCTTTGAAGATTAAATCAGAAATGGGGAATTACTGGGAAGAATGACCACAATCACACTTATAGATTGATTAGCCATCTTCCTCCTCACTCTAAATTGAGAGAAAAATGCCAGTTCACTCACATGAACTACTATGCTTTCAGTGCTAAGAGAGGTATAGTTCCAGTTCCTTCAAGGTATACATAACTATACCAATCTCCTGCCCCATTAGAATTGTTAGATAAGTCATGGCCCAGATGCTTTGACAGAAATAGTGAGGTAGATTGGCATGTTATAGGCATGGCATAGACTTCAACTATAATTACTGTATTTTGGGGGGTCCCATGGGTGCTAGACATCTTCAAATACGCATGTATTATCTCAAGTCTGTAGCTATATTGAGTTAATTATGGAATCTACTCACATTCAATATAAAACGCTCAGCTACCTGTTATAGTGTCTCAGAACCCCAGGGCAAGATGAAAACGACAATAAATGCCAAGTTCTTCCAGAGGCATTGGGCATGTACCTGGTCTGAGAATAGAGAAGCTGCAAACTGGAATCCTTACTCTAGGATCACTTTGATCTTAAGATAAACTACCCTGGTGTAATTCCCAGAATGTGGGCAAACAACTCAGGGAAACAAAGGTAAACCCCACTTCTCTCACTCTCCAAAACAGGTCAATCTTACCTTCTATGCTCAGAATTTGGAGATAATATGACTTAGTCAGTTTTAAGGCATGAAATCACTTTTTGGGCATACATCACTTAACGAGAACTCTTCATAGAGAGGCTGTTAAATGTAATACTGCCTAAGTCTCATGCTGATAATTTACCACAGAGGGAATTTATTATTAAGGGTCTTTCATTGTGAATCTTTTTTCTTAAGCTGTGGGAGTGTACAGCTTACCTAACATTTAAAGGAAATTGTATATAATGCATAAAAGGAAAGAGGATAATTTTCAAAGCCACCAAAAATAAACCAATATCTTTTCATCACAGACTTTCAACCATTTTTGCTTTATCTTTATTTTTTTTACCAGAGAGAGAGAGGGGTTATGGGGAAATAATAGAAGAAAAAGATTTATATGCCTTTTCCAGGCTTTTAGAATAGTTCTTTCCATATCTGAGATCATTTCTGGAGGTATTTCCATTCATAAAACCACAAAATATTTTATGCCTTTCCCTCATAAGAATTTTAATAGGAAGGAGTGTAAAAGTACAAAAGAAGCTCATAAATAAACTTCTTTGGGATTGCTTTTAAGCAACTTTTTGGAATCAGGAGAGGATCTCTGCAATTTCTCTTTTGCCCTCTGCTCCCTCCTTTCTCTTGCTTTCTCCCCACCATTTCTCCCATATGCGTGTATGTGTGTGTGCATGTGTTGGGTTTGAGATGTCTGTGGAACATAAGAAAATTTAGTAGAGAATTGTTGATTCAGGACTAAAATTCAGAAGAAAGATAAGGATATGAGCACTATTGAGGAGGAATCCTATAGAGTTCTATATATCAGACAAATATTGATCTATTTATAGATATATCTAGGGCAGCTAGGTGTCACAGTGGATAGAGTGCTAGGTCTGTAATAAGTAAGACTTTTTCTGAATTCAAATATGGACTCAGACCCTAGCTGTATGACCCTGGGCAAGTCACTTGACTGTGTTTGTCTCAGTTTTCTCATATGTAAAATAACCTGGAGAATAAAATGGTAAACATTTCAGTATCTTTGCCAAGAAAACACCAAATCAGGTCACGAAAAACCAAACACTACTGAAAAACAATTGAACAAAAATAGATATAACTACATATACACAATGAATGCATATTCATGAAAATATGAATGCTTACATTTGTGCCTACACATATATTCCTATGTGCATATGAATGAATCTGAGTTTATAGGCATGTATATTATATATTGCAATATGTAACTATGATATAACATGGAGAGAGCAAAAGAATGTGAGCAAGAGTGAGAGTGTCAGAGTGAGAGCAAGAGTGAGAAGAGTAAGAGTGAGAGCTAGAGCAAGACAGAGAGAGAGAGACAGACAGATTTAGAGTATCCCAAAGGAACAGGTAGTCAACAGATTGAAACATTACAAGGTCAAAAGGGATTTAATTTGGAAAGCAAGAGTAAATTAAGCAAGAGACTCAATTTTATCTAAAAATGTAAACATGCAAAAAACATATAAATTAGTATAATTGTCTTTTCAACAGTGAGGAAGAAAAATAATCTCTCAGAAACTCAGACAAGGTAAAAAAATATATTACATAAGTGAGCCCCTTGGGAATAATTTCTCAAATTAGACATTTTTGCTGACACCTCTGTCAGCAATTGTATATAGCTCTTTGCTTCTTGGTTCTACTTCTCTCAGTTCACTGGGCATGGACCCAACATTTCCTAGCCTTGCCACTCTACTCAGCCACCATCTGCTGTAGCTCTGTCTTCCATTGTTGCTCTCTACTCCACAACTGCTGTCCAATGCTTCTCTCATGAGCTGCTGCTGCCACCTGCTAAACTGTCACCTGCTACAGCCAATTCTTCTTCCTCAAGGCAGTATTTTTCACTCTTTTAGTGTGAGATTGCCTTGTGCCAATATTTAGCGGATTTAAACAGCACATTTTCAGCATTTTTGTTAGTCAGTCCTTTGTTTCAACTGGCCTAGCCACAAAATAGTAGACTGTCCAGACCTGGATTACTTACCCCTCTGACAGAAAAATCCACAGGTCTCACTCATAAATGGGTTAGGAAGAATAAAATCCTTTTAATTTTTCCATAAGTCTAGGTTTAGGTTGTTTGACCATTGCTATGGCCTGTACCCTCTTCCCCACTAAATCTCTCTGAGACTGAAAATAAACACATATATTCTTTGTAATTTGCCATAACTGCTAGCAGTTAGTGGCTGTGTCATTCAAATTGCCTTGGAATTTGATAGACCTCCAGGAAGTATATAGCAACACTGAAGGGCAGAAATGTCATTTTTTTAGGCATTTCTGCTGCTGTGGCAGATATTCATTTTCTTCTTACAATAGCTAGAGAGTGGGGAAGAGAATAATGGAGAAATAACTTTTGTATTAGGCTAATTCTTAGATTATATATAACCATTTGGGCGCCTAATGCCTAACATTTATTTAATGAATAATTGTTCAAAATTCAGGGTTTCTATCATAGAAAAAAAAATCCTGATTCACTTTCACCTTTTTCCAAAGACTCTTCAATCCAGGGCTAAAAATTAAGCAAGCAACAATATTTTCATTATCTGTTGGTCTCTACTGGGCTACTGAGTTCCAGAAGAGCTTCTTCACTAACTGTTATAAACCCACTTCCTTCATAAACCACTTCATAGAAAATTAAGTAAATGTGTGGTCTTACTGATATGTTTAATTACCATTATTATTTGAACAGTTGCTTCTATTAATTTACATACATTTTCATGTCACATTCCAAAAAAATGACTAATTTCAGTTTTATCCATATAATATAAAGGAAAGTCAACAGCATAATAATAACAACCTTGTTATTACCATCACTGACAGAAATAGGGTTAGTTAGTCATTTGGATTCTACCTTTTTCAAATTGTTCCCCAGGGGAATGCTGAGGCCAAGATGTGATCTTTCCTCAAAATGCAGACATCTGGCAGTTCACTTGGTGCAAAAATATAGCTTCTTTTCCATGTATTATCCTTTTCTTTTTGTCATTTCATACAATTAGAAAATTTTAAATAATTTAAATGTAAAGTTAGTTTTATAAATCCTAGAAAATATGAGAATAGGAAGTTCAAATCAGGGGTTCTCCACTCAACATTTCAATTGGATCACTGGAAAATATGGTGGAAAGAACATGGGACTAACAGTCAGAACATTTTGATTCTAGTAGAAGCTGTATATTTATTAGGGGAAATGATTGAGGCTTCTGCATTTCAGTTTCCTTTGCAATGAGGCGGTTGGAATAAGTGATATATCAGATTTTTTCCAGTGGAAAAAAATCTTTCATCCTATCTGTAACTAATCTAAAGAAAGACCTTCACCTTGGAGGGATCTTGGAAAGCACCTATTGCGACTTCTTTCTTTGTAGATGAGAAAAATGAAAGTCAGAATCATTAAGTGACTGGCCTGAGGTTATAGTCATGAACAAAGCTCATATTTGAACCCAGGCCATTAATACTGAACCACAGTGAATTGGAAGCATATCATCTTTTGAAAAAGTAAAATTAATATTCTCAGAATTTTAAAGATATAAAGAGCATGTTCACAACTAGTAGACATAAAAATGAAGAGACCTCCAAAAAGAATTAGAATAGAAGATATCATCAGTGAAATATATGGCTATATTGACACTAATAATAATAATGGTGATGATTATATTACTACTAATAATAACAGGTATCATTTATACAGTGATTTAAGGCTTGCAAAGCAATTTATATTACATATTATTTTATTTTTAAAATAACCCTGTGAAGAAGATGCTATTATTATTCCTACTTTACAAATGAGGAAACTGGGACTGAAAACAATTAAGGGATTTGTCCTGGCTCACAAGGTATGCATCTGAGATTATATTCGAATCTAGTTCTTTCTGATTTTAAGACTAGTTCTCTCTACTAAGCAAATATGCTAAAAAAAAAATAAAAAAGAGAGTGGGTGATGATTGACTATTATAATGAATAGCAGAAAAATAGTATATGTGCCATACTAGTATCCTTATGATATCAGGAGAAATTGAGAAAGGCTCCCAGAATGTTGTAAATTTATAAGAGAATGTTGCCCATACCAGGGACCAGTATTGGAAAGGCTAGACAAACATAGATGGTTCTCACTCTAAATAATTTGAGGGAGCTTCCAAATTAATGAAAGTCTTTCCAATACTTTGAGTAATTAATCTTTTTTTTGTTTGGTTTACAGATAAAAAAACAAAACCAATAAGGCAGAAGAGACCTGTATAATATAGTAAATCTGGGATTTCTGATAGCATAATGAAGTTTGTTATTACACAATTCTTGAATTACTAGAATTCTTTTTGTTGTGAAGAGAGATCTTTTTGCTCAGTTTTCCCAGAGTCAATTGTGATCATATCTATTATAATAGTGTTTCTGAAAGGAATAGAAATGGGGGGCAGCTAGGTGGCGCAGTGGATAAAGCACCAGCCCTGGATTCAGGAGTACCTGAGTTCAAATCCGACCTCAGACACTTGATACTAGCTGTGTGACCCTGGGCAAATCACTTAACCCCCATTGCCCCACAAAAAAAAAAAAAAAAAAAAAAAAAGAAAGAAAGGAATAGAAATGTCTACCATGAATAGCAATCTTAAGCCAGTAAGGAACAGCTGTTGAGCGTGATTTCCTCCTCTGGTATTCCTCTAGTTCCCACTAGATGCCAAGTTATCCTGGCACTAAGCACTTTCCCCTGAAGAGCAATGGATTGAATTTTATTACATTGATTGATTAGATACTCCACAGTACCTATGATGATTGTGGTCCTCAGGCAAGATTTCCCATATTGTAGGATGCCTGTAAAGTTCTCTCCTGAGAAATGGTAAATTAACTATCTTACAATATCGGTAAGTTTCTGGCACATAATCATGTCTAATAATTCATTATTCATAACCAATATCTTCAACTAAAATTAGTGAATTTTATTCTTTGGAAATTTTCCACTGAAATTAGATTTTCTGGACAAGCCCTGCATGCCTCTCACACCTATCACTGAAAGGCAAGAATGTCATAGATTTATGTTTCTCACACTAAAGGGCATGATCCTGAGTTATATGAGAGTTATGAGCAGGTTTTTGAAATGAGGTCTGGAGAGAAGAAAAAGAAGTACATTATTTAATGTTCTACTTTTCTGTATTTTTTTTTACTTCCAGTTTAGTGGATATTGAGCCTTGTTACGTTATCGTGGTGCAAGACCTTGCTTTCCTATTTTTCTAGCTTCTCAGATGCAAGAAAGGTAAGCCAAGCACTAATTTTTTATGGCAAATGAAATTCATTATGGTAAGTGTTTTATATGCAATTAATTTATGGCAACATGCTTCTTTTTTTTGTGCAGCAATTGGGGTTAAGTGATTTGCCCAAGGTCACACAACTAGTAAGTGTTAAGTGTCTGAGGCTGGATTTGAACTCAGGTACTCCTGAATCCAGAGCCGGTGCTCTATCCACTGTACCATCTAGCTGCCCCACAACATACTTCTTACCCCACATTGTTGGCAATATTGGGGGTACAATAGAAAAATAAGATTATGACTGACTTGAAGGAGCTCACAATAGAGTTGAGGAAGCAAGACTAAGATATAGTTTAAGTCTCACCCCTTTATGCAGCCTTGGTTAATTATTTCAGCCTTCAATTGTCTCTCTGTCCTGAATATTACAGTGTTTGTAGTCTAATAAAAAAAATCTAAATACATGTATATAGCTTATCCTGTCCTATCATCTATTTGTTTTATATTTATTAAAAGTTTTTTTTATTTTTATATTTCTAATGTTAGGTTTCTAGTATTATATTTCTAATAACATATACACAAAAAAGTTCCTACTATCAAGTGCTATATAGTTTGGTTTAGCATATAGGTTTCCCTATGAGATAATAGTATGGCAGAAGATTTACAGTAAAGATGCATCTGAGCACTGGCCACTTTCTACTTAAGAAATATGTATCTTTGATGGAATTAAAGGGAGCAAAATAGTTTATAGAAGAAAATGCTAAGGATAGAGGGTTTCTCTTCCCCCCACCCTATTTAGTTCGAACACCTAAGAATAGAGCAGAAAACACATTATTCAACAGTATTTATCAGTTTATTTATAAGTTTATCAGTTCAAAAGACAATTTGAGATGCAGTTGAGTGAGAACACACTTACTAAAGACCTTATAACAACAACAAAAATCAGTCACAATAGGGAGAAAATAACTTTGAAGACAGTGGGGAAAAGTGTAGGAGAAGGGAGAGGAGCAGACCCTGGGAAATATGTGAAATATCCTGCCCAAAAGAGACATTGTATGTTAGGGAAAATTATGTGAAATCCTAAGAAAACTAATTTCTCCCTTTCTGCCTCTCTCACCTTCCCTCTCCCTCCATCTCTCTCTTCCTCTTCATGTCTTTTCCTCTACCCTACTCCCTCTCCTAAAAATTATTTTCCCTGTGTCTGGATCAAAGCCAAATTTAGTAATGTGTTTATGTCACCTGAAAATGTTATGAAAAGGTTATCATACCACATCTCATGGTTTCAAGACATCCAGTAGGCCATCTACAGGGCCTATATCAAACTCATTGTAAGAGCAGTTAGTCTCTGAGATGATAAGTTTCCATAACATTTTCAGGTGACATAAACACGTTACTAAATTTGGCTTTGATCCAGACAGTTTTCTTCTTCTTTAACTAAATTGCTGGATTTTTTACTAAACCTTAGCATAGCGTTGTCAATGATCAAATTTAGTACATTCCATTATACCTGCTTTTCCCTTTATATCTAACTCCACCTGCCCTCTGCCACCACCCCTCTCCCTCTCAGCTTCTCTGTCTCCTTTCCCAGAGAAGTATGTTGTCTAATATTGCTCCTTTTAGAAAGTATGATTTATAATTTAAGACAAGGATCTCTGTTTTTTTGGGGAGACAGGGCAATGAGGGTGAAGTGACTTGCCCAGGATCACACACCTAGTAAGTGTTAAGTGTCTTAGGTCAGATTTGAACTCAGGTCCTCCTGAATCCAGGGCTGGTGCTTTATGCACTATGCCACATAGCTTCCCAATGCATGTTTTTTTGTTTTGTTTTTTGGTGGTTTTGGGGGGGACAGAGCAACCAGGGTTAAGTGACTTGCCCAAGGTCACACAGCTAGTAAGTGTCAAGTGTCTGAGCCACCTAGCTGCCCTCTGATATATTTTTGCCATTTCCTACATCACTTTTCACTTTTGATGCCATGCATCAAAGAGACTATGGTCCCTTCAAAACTGTGATTGTGTTTATAAGCAGTTTATGTTTTGGGCCTTTATTTGTCAGAAACCCAAGGAACCCAAGTTTCCACACTAACACACTGGGACTGTTGACAGATTTTGCATATATGTTTGTGAAATAAATGTTGCTTAATAATGCAGAAGTTGTGAGTATACTATTGTCATTATAAATAAATTTTTACCTATAAATGATTTTTTAAATAGTAATTTTATATATTATTGTAATTACAAAAAACAAAAGATGACAAGCCATTAAACACTTTGGTGATTTTATATATGTGTGTGTGTGTGCGTGCGTGTATGTATGTATACATATATGTATATGTGTGTAATTATATATTGCACAATTCTACATTTCCTCTGAAGCAATGAAACAATGTGGTAAGATCACTACTGACACACCATGATTCTACATTATAGTAAGTTGTTATAATTCCCTAAAACATGTTTAACACTTCATGAATCTTAGGCAATTATTCTCTTCACTTCATACAGATTTCATTTTCACTTTCCACTGGAAAGCAAACTCTGAGTGGCACAAATGATTGAATGAACTTTAATTAGACCTCTCAAAGCAGGAGTGGTTCTATAACAACAGCTCAAGAAAAGTATCGCCTTTCATTCAACAAAGACTTGCTCAGGATTGCTAAGAGTACGATGAGGCTTTTGTGTATGCCTTGCCATGGAAGGGGAAGAAATTATTATTTCTTTAAAGGCAAAAAGATTCTTTTTAAATGATCAGCTCATAGCAGCTTGCTTTGTGAGCTGTATTATTCCCATGCTAGTACCTTGTTGAAATTCAGTCAAACCAAGTTTATTTAGAAATAGCACATGAAAATTAAGGCACTCCAGAAACAGTAAGACATGACCTTTGAATTTCTATGAAGTCATTTTCTGTTGTTCAATATTAGCTTCAAGAAAATCTGAAGAGGGAGGAGAGGCATTTCTCCTGTACTAACCAGGCTCCCTTGAGAATCTAAATCTCATAACTGAAAAGTAGTCTGTAGGACCCATCTGGCAGACTAGGGGATCATCTGGTTCTTTTGAACTGCGTTCAATATACTGGAAAGAGTATTGTTTTTCAACACTTTTTCCCCCATCCCATATATTATGTGCATTTTTTTATCTTGCCAGCACAGCCAAGTGAAATGCACTTTAATATTAGGCTTTGACTGGAAAGGATCAAAAGGCAAAAGAGCAACAAAAATACTTCTTTGATGTATTTTTTTATATATTTCTGAAAGGGGGAAAATTGTGAAGCTGAAATAGATTACTTACTCTTCAGCAATACTTTTTGACAGGCTTTCCTCTTCAATAAAAGTCAGGCAGGGCATTAAAACAAAGATGGGGAAACAAAAAGTACTGTGAAGATTTCTAACATCTTAATCTTCCCCCTTAAATGTCAATAGAAATAATTAATGCTCTTGGAACAAATACTGGTTGGCAGCATGTGCAAATGGGCTTTAAAACACTGAAAGAAGATACCCAAAGTGCAGATGGTTTTGGTTTCCTTTGCTTTTTTAGGAACTAAAAGAAGCATTGTAAATTGTAAGATGAGCAAGAGTGACAGTGATACTTTTATTTTTACTAGGCGGTTTCAATTATCTCTGTGCATTTTTTTTATTTTAACTACAGAAGCATGGGTCTGAGGCAATGATATTTTTCAGAAACAATGTGTTATTGACTACAGTCAATGTTAGTGGCTAAAAATTATCCAAATGTTAAGGCTTCCTGCTCTCAGTTTTGTTCAAAGGAAATGGATATTTCCTGAAACGTCTGATCAGAGGACTGATAAAGAATCACACAAAAAAATGTAAGATTCTCCACTACTACATAGGATTGTATAATTTAAAATTGGAAGGAACTTTAAGAACTATTTAATCCAGTTGACTCAATTTTTACTTGTGAAAACCCAAGAAATGGAGAGACATTCTATCCATAATGTCATTCAGCAGATCCCACTTCTAACTCTGTATTTCAGAGATCAAAGAAAGAGTAAAAGGACATAGAGATAGAGAGAAAGATAGAGTTAGAAATAGAGATAGAGATACACACAAATATTTATAGAAGCTCTTTTATGGTGGTAAAGTATTATAAAACAAGGGGATGCTCATCAATTGAGGAATAGCTGAACAAGTTGTGACATGATTTTGGTGGAGTATTATTACACTGAGCAAATTAATGGGGGAACAATGTTTCAGGGAATAAAAAATGTGAAAAGACATATACGAACTTGTGCAAAATGAAGTGAGAACACGCAGATAATTGTGCATAGCAACAGCAATGTTGTAATGATGATCAAGAGTGAAAGATTTGGTTATTCTTATCAGTATGAAGATTCAAAGGATTCAAGAAAAAAATTGTTATCTACCTCAAGAGTGAGAATTGGCCCTGGCCAAGTCATTTAACCCCAATTGCATCACCAAATAATAATAATAATAATAATTAATAATAATAATAATAATAATTTTTAAATAGGGAGAACTAATGAACTCTATGTGCAGATTAAAGTATAATTTTCTCATTTTATTTTTCTTGCTTTTTAAATCTCTTCAGTCTGGCTTTTGACCTTATCATTCAAATGAAATTGCTTCTACAAAGTTACCAATGATCTCTTAATTAATTACTAAATCTAGTGACTTAGTGGCTTTTTCTCAATCTTCATTTTCTTGACCTCTGTGCAGAATTTGACAATGATTTTCTTCTTGATACCTTCATCACTAGATTTTCATGACACTGCTCTATCCTTCCTATCAATCTAATTATCACTCTTGACCTAGACATCCCATAAACATAATTTTAAACTTTATTTTTAATTTTATGGAATAAATTTTTTCCATAACATAGTCAATAAAAATGTAGATTGCACATTAAACTGCACATCTGGCATATATAACTTGCTATTCCTTTCAAATATACCACAAAAGTATAATATACATTTATTTTTCTCCCACCCACTCAAAGATGGCTACCATTAGACACAAATAGGTATAGATATGTAAATTGTTTATACATAATTCTACTTACCAGTTTTTCTCTGGGTGTCAATAGCATCTTTCTTCACATGTCTTTTATTTTTAATTTGTATATTTTAATAGTCAAAATTATTTTTAAAAATTGTAATGATCAAAATAGTCACTCAAAGTTGTACTTAAAACAATATTGCTGCTACTTTATACAATGTTTTCAAGTTTCTACTCATTTCACTCTTCACTGTTTCATGCAAAACTTTCCATTTTTTCTAAAATCATTGAACTAATCATTTCTTATACCATAGTAGTAATCCATCTCAATCATATGCCACAACTTCTTTAGCCATTCTCCAAATGATAGAAATCCCTTCAATTTCCAGGTCTTTGCTACCATGTAGACAGCTGATATAAACCTTTTAGAACATATGTATTCTTTTTGCTTTTTTCTTAATCATCTTCAAAAATAGAGCAAGTACTCGTATTGATGGGTCAAAGATTGTAGGTAGTTTAATAAGTCTTGGGACATAATTACAGACTGCTCTCCAAAATGGTTGCATCAGTTCAAAATACCACCAAAATGAATTAGTGTCCCAATTTGTAAACATCACATCAAAAATTTGTCACTTTCCCCTTCAGTCATTTTGACCAATCTGGTATGTGTAAAATGATATCTCCAGGTTGTTTTAATATGAATTTCTCCAATTAGTAATGATTTAGAACATTTTTTCATGATTATAAATTGTTTTAATTTCTTCATCAGAAAATTGCCTGATTATATCCCTTAGACATTTATCAGTTGGAGATTGATGTATATTCTTATAGATTTGAGAATTTCTTTACATATTTTAGATGAGACCTTTATCTCATAAACTGTCTATACATTTACCCCCAATTTTCTGCTTTCCTTCTGATATTGGCTCCACTTGTTTTATTCATACAGAAACATTTTTTTTAATTTAGTGTAATTGAAAGTGTCCATTTTACACTTAACTTTACTCTCTACTTCTTATTTATTCATAATCTGGTCACATAGGTCTAGCAGTACAAGATCTCAAACTATATTATAATGTGGTAATTGTCTAAACAATTGTTACTGGCTAAGAAATAGAGTAGTGGATCAGTGGAATAGAATAGATACAAATTGCACTATAATAAATGGCTATAGTAATAGAGTATATGATAAACCTAAAGATCTAAGATTTTTTAACACTCATCATTTGACAAAAATTAGTGGGAAAACTGAAAAACAATATGGCAGAAACTAGGTTTACCATCTCACACCATGTAACAAAAAAAAGGTCAAATGGGTACATAATTTACAGATAAAGGGTTATACCATAAGCAAATCAAGAAAGCATAGAATAGTTGATCTATCATATTTATGAACATGGAAGAATTGAGGACCAAAGAAGCTATCTAGAACATCACAAAATGCAAAATAGATAATTTTGATTATATAAAATTAAAATACTTTTGCACAAATAATAAAACTAAAATTATAAGTAAAGCATAAAACTTGGAAAGAAATTTGTAATAAGTATTTCTCATAAAGGCCTCATTTCTCAAATAGAGAACTGAGTCAATTTTATAAAAATACAAGTCATTTCCCAATGGATAAATGTCAAAAGATGTAAACAAGCAGGTTTTAGATGAAGAAATCAAAGCTATCTATGGTCACACAAAAATTGCTACATCACTATTGATCAGAGAAATGTAAATTAAACAACGCTAAGGTACCACCTCACACCTATCAAAGTGGCAAGTATAACAAAAAAGGAAAATGTTGGGTATTGTAGGGGAAAACTCTGATACTAATCCCTTGTTTATAGAGTTATGAACTCCATTCTGGAGAGCAATTTGGAACTATGCCCAAAGGGCTATAAAATTGTGCATACCCTTTGATCCATCAATACCACTTCTAGGTTTATATCCCAAAGGCATCCCAAAAAAGTTTTAAAAAAACTATTTGTACAAAAATATTTATATCAGTTCTTTTTGTGGTGGCTAAGAATTAGAAATCAAAGGAATGCTCATCAATTTGGGAATGACTAAACAAGCTGTGGTATATGATTGTGATTGAATATTAGTGTGCTTTAAGAAATGACAAGCAGGATGATTTCAGAAAGTCCTGGAAAGACTTATATGAACTGATGTATACTGAAGTGAGCAGAACCAGGAGAATGTCATTAGTCTCTAATGATTTCCTTAAACATAAACAGCCCATAAATGTCCCATAAACATCTTTATCTAAACATGTCCAAAACTGAACATATTCTCTTACCTCTCTTCCAATCCTCCTCTCTTCTTAACTTTCTTATTTTTGTGGAGAGGATTAACATCCTCACAGTCACCCAGGCTCACAAGGCAGGTGTCATCTTTGACTCCACACTCTCTCTCATTTCTCAAATCAAATCAGTTGTCAGGAACTGTTTCTATTTTTGTAACATCTCTCAAATATACTCCCTTCTTTCCTCTGAGAAAGCTACCACCCCCATAAAGGCCACCTCATGCCTAGGTGTATTGCAATAGCCAGTCTGTCTGAAACCAGAGTGTCCTCACTTCAGTCCATACACTACTCAGTTGACAAAGTGATCTTCTAAAGCACATCACCCCTAAAGACATCATCCTCTCCCCAACTCAGTAAATTCTAGTAGCACCCTAATACCTAAAGTATAGAATACAAAAATCTGTTTGGCTTTCAAATGCTTAAAACCTGTCCTCTCCCTGCATCTTTCCATTTGACTTACACCTTACCTCTCACCACCTCTCTGATGAAATTACATGGCTTTCTTTTTATTCTTTTCCAGATTCTGGGAATTTTAACTTATTGTTCTGCATGTATACAGAATTATCTCCTTCCTCATCTCTGCCTACTAGCTTCCCTAGCATCCTTCAAGATCTAACTAATATCCCATCTTCTATAAGAAAGTTTTCCCGATCCTATCAATGTTGGTTCATTACTTCTGTTAATTGTCTCCAATGTATCCTGTATACAGCTTTTTGTACATAGTTGTTTTTGTATTGTCTCCTTCATTAGACTGACCTCCTTGAGAACCAGCATTATTGCTGGTTTCATGGAACCCTATTGTTTAGTACAGTGCCTGCCATAGTTGCTTAATAAATATTTGTTGACTTGACTAATTAGTTTTTGCTTTTGTATTTTAATGGAGCCACTCCTTTGAGGGAATCTCTAAATCTAAAATTTGTTGCTACTACTGGTCAGTGTTTTAGCTGTTGTTCAGTCCTCATATCCTGTCTGATTCTTCATGACCTCATGGGCTAAAACATGCAATTACTGTTCATGGGGTTTTCTTGGCAAAGATACTGGAATAGTTCGCCATTTCTTTCTCTGATGGATTAAGTCAGAGGTTAAGTGACTTGCCTCAGGTTAACATAGCTAGTAAGTATCTGAGGCATGATTTGAGCTCAGATCTCCCTTCCTGCAGGCCCAGAACTCTATACACTGAGTCATTAGCTGGCCTGTCTTTGCTTTGTGCATTTCTTTGTTCTAAAACCATGCTCTTTCCCATGGTGTGTGGTGGGTTTTTTTTTGGTTTTTTTGTTTTGTTTTGTTTTGTTTTTGTTTTTGTTTTTTGGTAGTCAGCTTTACCTCATCTTTTTCAATTTCTGTGATGATTTCTACTTACCAAAGTTATTGCCCCACACTCCATGTCTTTGGGTTCCAGAGTGCTGAATTCTAAGTGCTTTCTATATTACGTCATGAAGGAGATTTAGGGACCCCAGTACCCCTAGGAATATATTTTCTAGGTCTGAGAACTTCATCACTACAGTGGAACTGCCCATTAGTGAGTGGTGTCATGTGCTTTCTGAACACTGTGGACTGTTTTGGCAGAGACCTCCACTCTTGCTCCTCTTTGACACATATATTTTAGGTTGGATTTGTCCCTGGTAGATATCTGCAAATGCAGATATCCAGTGCTTGTCCAGTTTATCGAGTGCTTGTCCTGGATTTTCAGGTCAACAAATTTTCTATTGCCTATATGATTCTGTTAACATTTTTGTGCAAATCTGGGGTAGAAGAATTCCTTTAAAATGACTGCTTTATTGGATGTCTTTATCATTATATTCATTCTGACACAGACTTCACAGTTTGTTGAAGTTTGTATATGGGAACATGATCATTATTTTCCCATTCAGGTAGCCATGTTGATTGGACCTCCTCTTGCAGTCAATCTCTAATTACTTTCTCCCCTTTAGTAAGACTTAACTTTGTTAAAGGAGAATATTGATTTATTTGAAATTTGCTTTAAATAGTACTTTTTCCCCAAATTACATGTCAATACAAGTTTTAGCATTCATTTAAACAATATTTTGAATTCCAAAATTTTCTCACTCCCTCCCCTGACCTCTTCAAAAAATGGTAGGCAATTTGATATAGGTTATACACGTGCTATTCTGTAGCTGGGAAAACTGGAAAACAACAGGATTCAAACTAGGCATAAACCAATACTTCACAACATATACTAAGATAAGGTCAAAATGGTTGCATGGTTTAGACATAAAGGTTGACACCCAGAAGCAAATTAAAAGAACAAGCAATAGTCTACCTGTCAGATCTTTGGAAAAGGGAAGAATTCATGACTGAACAAGAGATAGTATCGCAAAATGTAAAATAGATAATTTTGTTTATATTAAAATAAAACGGTTTTGTAGAAAGAACTTTTTTGCAACCAAGAAATAGAATATTGATAAACCTCAAACACTAGTTGCTAAGATCATGATCGTTGACTACTGTGAATTATTTACCTAGTCTGTTACACTAATCCAACATTCTGTTTCTTTTTATTTTCTTTATTTCTTTTTGGGGGGCAGAATTAGAGGGGAAATTGACTGCAAATGGTCAACAATGTATGAGACGCTTTGAGATCATAGACAAGCATATAATTCATATAACAACCTTCATAGTGATTTTAATAAATAACAAATAATGCTGCTTTAAGAATGGTTTGAAATGAGAATAATCTGCTCTGTTTTCATTACCAGTACACTTTACTGTTTCCTTTTGGTTCTGCTTTAATCCATCTTCTAAACTTCAAGAATTCTAAAATCTGCTAGACTCAGTTAGTTTAATGTTTCCTTAGGGATGTAGAAGGGGTTTGTATTAAGAAACTACTTGTTTTAAATGTCCTCTGAGGTTACTTCTTACTTGGAGATTCTAAAATTTTGTGACTTTGCACTTTTTCGCAGGATTTCTGCCTTCAATTTCTAGCAGAATGTAAGCCTCTTGTGGTAAAATACTGTTTCAGTTTTTACTTTTTAGCCTTAGAATCATACAGTGCAGAGAAAGGCAGTTTCAGAGACAGGAAAACAGACTGTCTTTAATAAATATTGGCAATGTTGCCACAGGAAATGTTGTTCTAAGTCATTAAGTTATCTAGGAGGTATGACCTTGTTTTGGTAAATGGAATTGTCTCAAAGAGAGTTCCATTTACCAATAAAATTCATCACTTCTTGACACATGAATAAAAAATGTTATTACATTACATTTATCTTTTTCCCCTCCAATTTGCTTTTTAATGTCCTTTATGACAACCACACCCTCTCTCTAGTGGAGACTTTCCCACAAATCTTATCTTCTTGCAAAATATTTGTCTTCAATTCTATCTAATATTTCATGTCCTCATTTATTTTTTAATAAAAGTATTTTATTATTTTCCAGTTACTTATAAGAATAATTTTCAACATTAGTTTTCATAGGATTTTTAGCTGCAAATTTTTCTCCCACCCACCCTTCCCTCCCTCCTCCCCAAGATAGAAAGGAATCTAATATAGGTTATTTATGTGTAATTGCATTAAACATATTTCTGCATTAGTCATGTTGTGAAAGAAGAATCAGAGAACAACAGAAAAACCTCAAAAAAGAAGGGGGAAAATCCCGAAAATAGAAACAGTATAATTCATTGTGCATTAATAAGACACAGTTCTTTTTTCTGGATGTTGTGAACATTATTTATCATGAAGTTCTAAGAGCCAGGTCTATCACCATTGTTCATCAAACAATGTTGCTGTTACTATGTACAATGTTCAGGTTCTGCTTCTCTCAGTCAACATCAGTTTATGTAAGTCCTTTCAGGTTTCTCTGAACTCCTCCTGCTTATCATTACTTTACACATTGATTTTTAAAAACTTTTTGTTCTAAATGTTCTTCCTCCCTCCCTCCTCAAACCTCTCTATGAAATCCAGCAATTCAATATATCATACATGTGCTGTTACACAAAACATCTTCTCATTAGTCAGGTTGTGAAAGAAAATACACTTTAGAAAATAAATTTAGAAAGAGGAGCTAACAAATAAAATTATTCTTCAATCTGTATTCAGATACCATCAGTTCTTCCACTGTTGATGGTTTGCATTTTTCATACATCTTCTGATAGTGTCCTGCTCATCATTTCTTTCAGTTACTATTGCTAACTGTATTACATTCCATCTTATTCCCTCCCCTTGATATTTACTCTGTTTTCTACCTTCCTTTACCTTATCCCTCTTCAAAAGTGTTTTGCTTTTTACTGCCTCCTCCCCCTATCTGCCCTTCCTTCCATCCCCACTCCCCTTATCTCCTTTCCCTCCTTTCCGTACTTTATGCCCACTTTCCTTCAGGGCAAAATATATTACTACAACCACTTGAGTATGTATTTTATTCTCTCTTTGAGCCAATTCTGATGAGAATAAGGTTCACTCATTCCCCCACTCCTTCCCCATCTTCCCCTCCCCTTCATAAGCTTTTTCTTGTTTCTTTTATGTGAGCTACTTTTCCCCCAGTCCATCTCTCCCTTTCCCTTCCACTGAATTCCTCTTTCCCTTTAACTTTATTTATTTTGGGGGAGCAGGGCAATAGGGGTAAAGTGACTTGCCCAGGGTCACACAGCTAATAAGTGTCAAGTGTCTGAGGCCAGATTTGAACTCGGGTACTCCTGAATCCAGGGCTGGTGCTTTATCCACTGCACCACCTAGCCACTCCCTCTTTAACTTTATTTTAAAGAAGTCATGATGGGTCAGCTAGGTGACACAGTAGACAAAGCACCATCCTTGCACCCAAGAGTCCCCAAGCCCATATCTGGCCACAGACATAAGCCACCCTACCCTGCCTGCCCCACAAAACACAAGGATAATCAAAAAATAAATCCTTTACAGATATCATGCCTTAATATTCAATTCACACCTGCGCTGTCTAAGTATATTCCTTTCAGCTGCCCTAATACTGAGAAAGATCTTATTAGTTATAAGTATTATCTTACATGTAGGAATGTCAACAGTTTAATCTTTTAATGTCCTTCATGATTTCTTTTTCATGTTTACGTTTTTATGCTTCTCTGAGGTCTTGTATTGGAAATTCAAATTTTCTATTCAGTTCAGATCTTTTCATCACAAATCCTGAGTAGGTGATTTTTTGCTATAGTACCAGTTCCTTTGCCCTCTGGAATATCATATTACATGCCCTCTGGTCTTTTAAGGTAGATCCTGCTAGATCATGTTTTATCCTTATTGCAGCTCCACAGTATTTGAATTCCTTTTTGCTAGTTGCTTGCAATATTTTCTCCTTGACCTGGGATCTCTGGAATTTGGCTACAATATTCCTGGAATTTTTCCTTTTGGTGTCTCTTTTAGGAGGTCATCAGTGGATTCTTTCTATTTCAATTTTACCTTCTGCTTCTAGAATATGAGGGAAATTTTCCTGGGCAATCTCTTGGAAGATGATGTCTAAATTCTTATTTTGATCATGGTTTTCAGGTAGTCCAATGATTTTTAAATTGTCTCTGCTGGATCTATTCTCCAGGTCAAATGTTTTTTCCAAAGAGGTATTTCATATTGCCCTCTATTTTTTTTATTCATTTGTATTTGCTTTACTGTGTCTTGGTTTCTCATAAAATCACTAACTTCCATTTGTTCAATCCTAATTCTTAGGCAATAATTTTCTTCAGAGAGCTTTTGTATCTCCTTTTCCATTTGACTTTTCAAGCTGTTGACATTTTTCTCATGACTCCCCTGCCTTACTCTCATTTCCTGTTTCCATTCTTTTCTCCATCTCTCTAAATCATCCTTCTTTCTCTCCTACTTTCTCTTCAAAGTCCCTTTTGAGTGCTTCCAAGGCCTGAGACCAATTCATATTTTTTTTGGAAGCTTTGGATGTTGGGGCTTTGACTGTGTTATTATATTCTTCTGAGGGTGTATTCTGATATATCTTTCCCTCTAAGAATCTCTGTATTGTTTGCTGTTTTTTTTTTTTTTTGCCTACTTATCTGGACCTGTAAGTAGATGTTTGATTGAAATCTGATTCTCTAGGGTTGGCAGCTTGGCATGCCTGTGCCCCTCCCCCCCCCGGGCCACCACCAATGGATTGGTCCACTGTTTCAGAACCAGGGCACTTCACCCTAACCCCAGCAGAGATTGCAGCCACTTTACCCCAGTCAACTGCTGAACACCCTCACCAGTCAGTGAGCTGAGCATCAGAAGAATCAGCTGGCACCAAAAACTCTGAGACCCTGGAAGTGCAGTCTGTTCTGGACTAGGTCTGCTCAACTTGTTGAGCTCCTCTTTCAGCCCACACAGCAAGTGATCCCAGTTGCTGTCTTTGGCTGGAAAATAGTCTCACTCTGTTCTCATGTGGGTTAGGCTGCTCCAGGAGTTGTCTTACAGCATTATTTTGAAGTGATTGGATGGGTTTATCAGGAGCTTGGTGGAGTCACAGCCTTTCCTCTGCCATGTTGTCCAGCAATTTATTTCTAAGCCAGTACCAAATAACTTTGATGATTGCCAGTTAATAATGTAGTTTGATATTTGCTATTGCAGGCCACTTTATTGCGTCTTTTTTTTTTTCATTTATTTCCCTACTTATTCTTGACATTTTTCCCTTCCAGATTAATTTTGTTGTTATTTTTTCCGGCTCTATAAAATAATTTTTTGGTAGTTTGATTGGTATCACACTGGAAAAGTAAATTGGTTTAGGAAGAATCATCATTTTTATTATATCTTTTTTATTTTTTTCTCATAAAAACCACTCCTAGATTTATTAGCTCAATAGTTGTTTTTTAGGTGTTTTTGTTCGTTTTGTTTTGATTTTACTTTCAATCTTATTAATCCTACCTTTGATTTTCAGGATTTCCAATTTAATGCATGATTGGGGATTTCTAATTTGTTCCTTTTGTAGTTGTTTAATTCTATGTCCAATTCATTGACGTATTCATTTTTCTATTTTGTTAGTGTAAAAATTTAGGTAAATAAATTTTCCGTTAAGTATTACTTTGGCTGCATCCCATAAATGTTAGAATATTGTCTCATTTCTGTCATAATGAAATTATCAATTGTTTCTATGATTTATTCTTTTTTTTTTTGGTGAGGCAATTTGGGTTAAGTGACTTGCCCAGGGTCACACAGCTAGTAAGAGTTAAGTGTCTGAGGCCATATTTGAACTCAGGTCCTCCTGAATCCAGGGCCAGTGCTTTATCCACTATGCCACCTAGCTGCCCCTATATGATTT